>NC_062523.1:21910872-21938372 GCF_022655615.1 Tachysurus fulvidraco | reverse complement strand
ATTGCTCTCCACGGGTCACATTTACAGCAAGTTTACTCCTGTCCAATTCACTTATGGCTCAGAGGAGAAGGCTGTCTGAACAGCTAGTGATACCTTCTATTTCTGTATATCCTTGAACGGTGTTGGTGAAATATTTTCATTAGGGAGTTGTACTACAGAAGGTCACCCGCTGTTCTCTGACATGAGGTATAGAGGTTTGGTTTGAAATCCTTGATATTAGTATCAATACAGTTCTCTGTGCATTTGTATAAAGGATATTATCATAATTATATGTTGACATCAACAAGCATGATGACGGTGATGATGATGATGATGATGATGATGATGATGATGATGATGATGATGAAACTTTGCTCGTATTACTTACACGGGTGAGGTCAGGGGAAACTGCCGGGCTGGCCTGAGGACTCCTTCTCACACTACCCACATCGGTCAGTCTGTGTTGGGAGTCATCCCATCTCCCATAGGCAAGATCTATGCCTCCCAGGAAAGCCAGTGACTGGTCAATAACCACTGATTTCTCATGGTGAGCCCAGAGTAATGATGTGGAAGGTACGTGGTCAGGGTGGCGGATCACCTGTCACTCAAGACATATATAAAAGTTTTCTTCCCAAATAATACATCCCAAGTTCTTCCCAAATAATGGTTCCTATAAACATTACAAATGGATGGCAAATTTCAGCAATTATATTGACAAGCAAAGTTTCAGCTTCTTTATGCTGATCCCTGATCTTAATCAAAATCTTAATCACACTTTTATTAAACAAACCATTTGAACTGATTTGTGTATATTTGAAAGATTGCTAGAAAGAAAAACAAAACTCCTGTTTTCGCTACAGACAGCTCACTGCCAAAAATAGCACAGCTCACAAGCTGGTGGCATGCAATGTGAGAAACAAGTACAGCTGCGTCTCCAGCAGGTTTTGCAGAGCCTCCAGAGGATACTGCCCCTAGCAGGTGCTTGTACACCAGTGGAGCCCAAGACTACCTCCATCCAGCTGTGGTGCTACCCATCTCCTTAGGGTGTGGGTCCCCAGCCACTTCCCAGCACCGTTCTTCTGCACAATTTCAAGCACCACTCCAATAAGATAATATGACGGTGTGTCAATCTCTTCCCAGCCTGGGGTTAGCCTGCTGCAGCGATGCGTGCCACACAGCCATGATGCCACGAAGGCTCTTCCGAATTGAAGGTGACCAAGGCAGACTGCAGCCTGAAGCTCTTAACAGGACATTCGACAAGGAACAACCTGACCATAACCAGATGAGATCTGTATGGTTTAAAACCATGTGATCTCCTCGCTTGTTGTTTTTTGTTTTTTTTTTTTGCTGTGAAGTTAGGCAAAACTCAGACATGATCTAAGTATGCTGCCACTCCCTATGACCAGAGGCCAGAAGCAAGCTGAGTGCTCCAGCACGATGCATGATATATTTTGATAGAGGCTTTGTTCTTAGTGGGATATGACTGGCTGTAGGAGTCGGATAGCAGTATTGGAGGGGAGGAGGGAGGGTAAGGCTGATGCAGGCAGACAGCTCCCCTCTGTATCACTGTCACTGGAGGAGAGGTGGCAGCTTCTAGAAACATTTGACATACTGTATGACTCACCATGATGTTGGAGTGAAGGCCCATCAGAGTCTTCTTGGTGTACTCACTGTTGAGGCCCAGGATCACTTCAACTTCTTTGTAGAGCAAGACACAGATCTTCACCCCTTGCTCCTTACATGAGAATTGGAAGACATCGAAATTCATCATGACATTCATCTTTTATTCCATCTGAGATCTTTGTAAGGTGCTGAAATTACTCACTGCTTTTCTTTTTAAGACATGGTCTAATCTCCATGTGTTACCATCTACGACAGGTCTTTTCAGGAAGATCTCCGGACTCAGCCTACAGACATCAGAGAAAAGAATTGAATACAGTACAACTGTAGGATCTTTGAAAATTGCTGCTGACGTGATCTGGGATACTAAAACTCCTGTTTTGCTAATGCAGTTACATCAGAGGTGGAAAAAACTTTGTTACTTAGCTACTAAATTTGAGGATATTATGGAATATGATTGGACTCTTACCCAGTTAAAGAGTACAAGTGTTTATTTATTTATTTATTTATTTATTTATTTATTTATTTATTTATTTATTTATTTATTTTTTCCAAACCAGCAAGGAAAATTCTATATTTAGCCTAAAACTAGTTTTTAGCATAAAATGAACAAACATACAAATAAATAAAAAGTCTGAAATTTTCATCAGATAAAAATATTTACTTTTCTTCTTCAATCCTTTGTAAATCCCATAAGCCAATTATTTTCCCTCCTTACTTCTTTAAATCGAGTACGAATTAGACACAGTACACGTACGTTTATATAAGTACACTTGTGTTGTGCTTTTCCCCCCACCTGGGATCAAGTTAATAATATATCCACATCCTCATAAATTCCACTGTTTTAAGGAAGCGATAGTTTTTATAAGATTTATAATCTTTGCATTTCTTCCAAGGCAGCCAGGTATTTACACATTGTCAAAAATATCCATATCAAATATCCCCAGGTGGAATGTGATTTAATTTCTAGAAACTAGCACACATGCTATTTTGTGCAAGCATGAGTCCTGCATTTTCCTCTACAACATCAAGGGGTGCGAAATAAGTGCTCACAGCATCGCCAAAACTAGGAACAAGTGGAATGATTGATGCTGAGTCTAATCTGTACCACCAGGCTGTGATGAAGATTTCCTCCTTTGCACCTTCTAGGGCATCAGCAATGGCATCAAAGTACCCAGCTGCATTGACAAACCTTCAAAAAAGGCATGGGAAGATTTGTTTAAAAACAGTACCAGGGTGTCTTGCAGATATTTCTGATAAAGGAATTGTTCCGACAAAGATGAGAGAGATGTATTAACTACAAGGAACTACAAAGGAACAAGATGTCGATAACCGAACTGACTCGGAGAAGCGGTCTGTAAAATATGATGGCGGAAAGTTTGATGAAAAGAAAGAAAATCTTTTTTTTTTTTTTTTTAAATGTAATTATAGAGCATTATAGTGTAGTGCATAAAGCTCAAATACACTGTGAATAATGAAACTTTACTCTTCGACATTAGATTGTTCCTCACCATTGTGCTTTAGTGTTTTCTCTGACAGGGGCAAATGAGCCATGCCGATTTTCTCTCAAGAAATCCTGACCAAACCTTTGGACAAATTCATCAATGGAGTGCCCCCACCAGTGAGCTTGCCTATAGGTGGAACACTTAATGGTAAGTGCCCTGTAATAAAGAATGAAAAGGACGAGGTGAAAATGTGAGGTGATTAAATGGTACGAATAAAGATTAACTCTGCAATGAAGTAAAGGCAAATAGTCCAGTAAACGTGCCTACAGAGATTTTCAATTGTTACACCATGCCTGACTCCGGTCTCTTCCGTCCCTATTTTGATGTGGAAACCCTTATCGTAGAGAATCACTGTCCCTACTTGGCCATCTTTTGGCTTCATGTAGAGAACAAAGGAATCTTTCACCACCAGCCATCTGAAACATGAAGCAGGCGCCTGATGAGAGCTGAGACATGAGCGAGAGCCGCTTTAGTCACCATAAGAAAACAGCTGTAATAAGCAGAAATAAGTGAACAGCCACAACAAAAGACATGCTCCGACCCTAGCGCTCAGCTAGCACCGCAACCCGAGACGTACAATTCGATTGGAGCTAAACCCGCATTATTTGCTTTTATGAGCTGTGTGAATTATGCAGGCGTAACCCTAGCTGCCTGTAAAACAGAAATCAAAACAGTGGTTCTCCTCACATGAAGATAGTTCAACAAGAGAGGGTGTTATTCTGTCCTACTTATTTCAGAGCCAGTGCTGTTTTATGCTACAACTGCAGGTCACACGCTGATGACTGTAAGTCTGTCAGCCCGAGCTGAACAGAAAACGAGGTATCGGTTCTTCTTTCTTAAAGGGAGTGGTTTGGAGCAACAACAAACATGGGCAGTATCGCATGATTTAAGAGGTGAACATTTTTTTTTTTTAAAGAAAGGATAGAGATAGTTAAATGTGTATATAGGCACGGCGTCACCTTCTGGACCAGCGATAGCACACGCTGTTGGACCCACACCAGTAACAGACTGGGAATGTGTTTCCTCCAGATTTCTTTAGGATCATTCCTTCACTTTTGACAAAGGAAATGAAAATAAATCACTCAAAATGGAAAAGAAAAGATATACATAACAAAAAGAACAGAAGTGTGTGATCTTTCTTATATCAGAGACAGTGTATCCTGGTTTCTTCTTACATTCCCTTCGGTCCAAGCTCCTCGATAAATGATATTTGACTCACTTCTAAGAATTCAAGCTGAAATCGAACACAAAAGTTGGTCATTAGTTTTAAGCTCAAAAAATTTCAAACAATCTATTGTAAACATGCATGTAAATGTTTTTTTTATCAAGTAAACATATCTTGAACCTAGCCAGATTCATCTCATATTTCACAAGGAAACGTGTAAGATTATGAAAACCCTATTTCTAGACTTTGAAACTTTTGTATTTTCGAAATCTTCTTATTTTATTGGCGAATCATGTTTTATTTTAACAATTTAATTCCAGAAAACGATCTGTGGGAAAAAAAATAAAAATATTAAGCGGTAAATATGTCTAGAAATAGGGATTATTTCTCTTAGAGTAATCTCATAATGAGAAATATTGGATAACTTTCCATTTATTGTAGATAACTTAACTTGCTAAGCTTTTCCTTTTTTTTTTTTTTTTTTTTGCAGTATACTCACTAATATTTCAGGAAATTAGGTTTGAAGTTATTCTTACAATACAAGTTTTATTGTCTACTTTTCTAGATTGGAATATGCTTTAATTCTTCAAAAAAATCTGTCTTAGATTTTTAGATGTTAAAAGTGATGGAAATCATTCGATAACCAACATAGGTAATGGCTTTCAAAGCACATCATTAATGTTATAGAGACCAACATCAAATATATTTATTTTACATAACTTACTGTTGCAGGATGATTCCTGTATAATGTTTTCTTCAAAATGTTCTTGAGATAGTCTTCGAGCTGCATCTGAAGAGTCACAAAGCTCATTACAATAATCAATAAATCAATAAAAAAAAGAGAGAGAAACATTTGCTTTTAGAATAAGGTGTAAGATTATAATGTAACTTTTCTGCTGATCAGCTGCTCCTCCTTGACTAAAGCATCGGGTCTGCGTGGCAGCGTGGGCATATGTCCTGGCCGAGACCTCCTGTGACCTTCCGCTGAACTCCTTCTGACTGAGTGACTGGGAGAGAGACATAGCCTGTAGTTTAACATTATCATTATCACCAAGTTGTTGGTTGTTCTCTGATCCATTTCGCTGTGAAGATCTGACAATCATCAGCATTGTCTATACGGTGGTGCTGTGAACACTCACAGACAGCTGGGGGGTGGGGGGGGTGAATGGTACATCTGGGACAGCTGTCAGCACAGGGCAGTGGGCTTCAATAGATGTGAGAATGTTGCACTTTTGCACTTGGACTGAATATCCCCAATTGGAAACTTGAACTTTGCTTGATCACCATGGAGAGAAGTTTTTTTTTGTTGTTGTTGTTACTTTTCAAAAATGTTTTTATTTAAAAACTATAAAAGATTTAAAAGATTCCCTTCTGAGTTCTAAGGTTGGATTTCGAGCTAAGAATAATATTAGTCTCTACAGTGCTGAAAGGCAATTAAAGGAAGTTAGTGTATTTGTGCATGTGTGTGTTTGTGTGTATAGCTTACATACGGCTCGGCAGCGGGATCTTTAATAAGGCCTTGAACTTAAGGAGCTCCTGATGAAGCATTTGAAAATGCTTGAAACGTCTCTTGATTTTCCATTTGAAGTTCCCGTAGCTTAGCTCGATAGTGTACAGATTAGGATTTAACACCTTTCAGAGAAGTTTAAAACCATGATATCATTTAAAACCAGTTCAAAATATTCCACATACAATTAAATAAGCCTTTTTTCTATGAAAGGAACATAATAATAACAATAAGAAGAAGAAGAAGAAGAAGAAGGAAAAGATCGTAGAATTTATAATTTTTATATAATATATATTCTAGAATATAATATAATCTGCATTTTCATATACACATCTTTGTAGTTAGCCTTTGGTAGATGAAAGTGATTCCTAAGTAAAAGTTTTGAAAAGCTAAAATTTCAAATGTCCCTGGTTGTGTCTGTAGATAATTGTGTCTGTTAAGATAATAAATAAGAATTTTTATCTACCCTTGTACATGTAAAGCGCTCCACCTCTGTCACCTGCACCAGGATTGGCATGTCGTCAAGGAACACCTTACAATCCAAAGACTTAAACGGACTAAACGAATATATTGCTTGAAAAGTGTGATTTCTTGATTCTGAAAAGAAGCAGGGATTATTATTATTATTATTATTATAATGATGTCACTTTATATAAAGTCACTTTATAACACATTTCTAGCCAACAACCTACAGAATACAACTGATTATAAACTCACACACACACACACACACACACACACACACACACACACACACACACACACACACACACACACACACACACACACACACACACACACACACACACACACACACACACAGTGAAAATCCACTGGTCTGATGTTGGACCTGGGTTGAGGGGAGAGAGAGGCTACAATTGAGGTCCACCAGGGTGGTAATTCATGATACCAGCTGGAGGACTATACTATTGGCACCTGGGGGTCACTACGCTCTGTTGTAGCAGATAACACAAGAATATCACAAATACTGAAACAAAACAGCAATGTACAGATAGATAACAAAAGGCGAAAACAGTAGCTGGTGTTTTATCCCTTTGATAAAGCTACATTTATTTGTAAAATCTCTACAAAGGCACAATAGTGTTGTTATGCTATGTGCCTGTCGTGGTAACACCAAGAGGTTGATTACATCCTACAGTATGCGTTCTTCTGAAATAAATTGAAATGATTTGCATGGGTTGTATTTACCACACTCCAAAATCCTTTTATACAGTGATAGTGGATTAGTGGTGATGATTTACAAGAAAATGTTTAAAAAAAATAATAAGATGTCACAAAAAATGCTCTAGTACTATGTACTCCTAAGTACACAAGGTACAAACGGTGTCATGTTGTTATTCTCACAATGCATTCCAGCTGGTAAAAATATTATAGCAGAACCTCTACTTAGTTATTGTACTCTATACTACAACCCTAAGTTACTTATACTAAGTGTTATAGCCCAGTGTTATCAGGAAAGAGCCAGTGCGAGTCCTTTCCAAACAGGTAGATGCCACACCTGAGTCTACAGAAAATAGATTAAAAAGATTAAACTGATTAAAAAGGTGAAATCAGGTGTGAATCCTGTTTGATTGGATTGAAACCCTGTACCTACATCGACCCATGGCGGATAAGAACGGACACCGCCGGTCAACAGTCATATATTATTTTCGTCATCATTTTCAGCAGCCCATCTCAATTTAATATTGACGCACTTTTTATAAGTTATATCTTTATTAGAACTTTATTATAATGTTTATTACATCTCCAGTACCAGTCAGAGTTAACCTAGTCTATTTTATTTTTCCCGTATGAGAAAGAGTTGCTGATGGAATTAAACGGTCACAAATTTAAACATAACTAGGAACAGATTAAATCTCTGGTGTCATTTTTTAATAAATAAAAGATGCTAGTGTTGGCAAATTGCTGTTATATTAAAGGAATAAAATACTTTGGGATTATTTTCCTATAACAGCAAATTTTATTCTGTTTTAAATTACTAAAGTTTGACATTAATTGAAATGTCACAAGACAAGCAGTATATTCACGCTTTAAATATCATGCATGTTATAATAACTATTTAGGAGCATTTATATGGGCCTGTGGTATCAGGTGTTATATGACATTATCATAATCATACAATGTAAGCATCAGATATTCATTGAATTTTCCCTCTTGGCATAATCATCTAAAACTCTATGGCAAAAATCATAGTAAAGGATGATGTTTAGATATCAATATGAAGATTTAGTGTACGATTAATTCTTAAAATAGAATTTGAATAAATCATGTATGACTAGCAGTGTGTAATGGAGTCAAAGACCACTATAAGAGCAGACACTGACCCTGCAGTTTGGCATCACACTGGTCCACAACCAGATCTTCTGAATTGTCCTGCAGGTCGAGGTGATCCAGACTGGTCACAAAGCCACTCGTGTCTGACTCCATCCGCTTCAGACGGAGGGGTTTCTGACGCACAGCCATTCCCTGACTCACACTCCAAATAATGTCTGTCTAGAAGCAATCACAGAAGCCCATTTTTTCCCAGATGTAATATGCTCATCTAATAAATATGGTCACAGTAGTAGTCATAAGTCATAGTCATAGTCATCTGGGGAAAAAAATAGGTTTTGTAATGAAATCTAAATCAATTTATAACGAATACATTCGGTGTGCATCATAAAAATGGGACAAGACTGTAGAAAGAATAAAGAAGAAATAAAATCCGGTTTATGCAATAACAATTCTCTTTACATTATAAAACCTCACTGCAGTTTTATTAAGAACGTGTTTTAAACACGTGTACAAATACAACAAAAAAACATCCAAGTAATGAACAGATTCAGTCTACTGTTATGACCTGTCATAACCTGCTAGATATAAATATGTAATCAATAATTTTATTACTAAATATCAATATGATGATGATGATGTATATTATTTATTCCAATAAAGAAGTGTGATTTCTAGGTGTTTAAGCATAAATCTGAACATCCCTGTTTGTTTAATTCCTTAGCTTTGCTTCTAGTGTCTATGTGACAATATTACGTTGTTCTCAATTAGCTCTATTTCACTAGTAATTTCTTTAGTAAATACCCATTTGCACAAAAAAAAACAAAACAACAACAACACTTGGCTTGCAGCCACTGATCATTGCCCCCTCATGCAAAATGCATGAAGTATGGATTTCATATCTGCTGGCTGTAGTGTTCAGCTCTCTGTTACGCTCAGGGAGAGAGCTGTTAATGAGGGGGCATCTCCCCATCTCTCCACGCCAGCAACCATGCTATTGGTCCGAGTGCAAAGTGACATTCTGGCCATCAGAAAATGAGAGGATGTAATGTTTTCTGATCCCATGCAGGGTGATAGACATTGATTTCGCATGATTTAATGGAACGTGTACTCAAGGAAAGGCCGAGCTTAAATGCCACGACAAATGTGGCTTGAGGAGATGTCACATGACCCCTGAACCTCTTTGTACAATGAATTTGAACAGCTACAATAAACTGTTCAGATGATCTCTCTCTCTCTCTCTCTCTCTCTCTCTCTCTCTCTCTCTCTCTCTCTCTCTCTCTGTGTGTATGTGTGTATGTGTGTGTGTGTGTGTGTGTGTGTGTGTGTGTGTGTGTGTGTGTGTGTGTGTGTGTGTGTGTGTGTCAGTGAGAGAAGGATTTTGTGCTTTATTTCACCTGTCATTGCTCCACTAAAATAGAGAATCTCCCTAATAGCTGTGTTAAGGCACACAGTGCCGCAGGGAGCGAAAGAAACCTAAACCCACTTTGCTCTCTTCACTAAAATAGATTTCTAACTCCATCAGCTAGAGACACACAGGCACTATGGGAAAGTGTGTGTCCAAGATGGCTCAGCAAAACCCAAACCAACCAATGAAACCAATAATAATCGGCATCCTTTAGCAATGGCAACAGCACAGCGGACGTTTAGATTAAAGTGCTTCTCCACGCTGTAATTGGTTGGCCAAATTAGCAGAATCACATACACTTATTAACACGTTCACGAGGTGCAACTAAATTGCATGGAACACATAATGTTTGCTGAACAAAGAGCCTTCTTTGGCATAAAATTAGGCGCCCCTGTAGAGCACATTAAGTAGATAAAAATTGCACAAACAATTAAGATGTGCTGAGTTGAAGATCCCTAAGCAACATGAAAATTAGTTCATTAGGTACAGATGAGGCAGATGTTTCCCCAACATATTATTTCATTTTGCGAACCCAGTTCAGGTATTTACAGTGTGTGACAATTTGGCACAAAAATAATTATCGTGTTGTTAACTGACATATTCAAATCTGTTCTTTGGAATTGTTGTACTGTAAACGTGTTCATGTAGAAAACTTCTCTATCTAGAACGTAATAATGTCCGACTCATTTGGATAAATATATTTTCTTTTGAGTGTTTTATTCATTATTACTAAATATACACTTAGATACCATTGTCAAAACTCAATTACGCCTACTAAATGTATTTTTTTCGAAGCTCAGCCATATATAGAGACCAGCAAATATAGAATATTATGATCTTGATAAAATTGCATTCTAGGTATCCATGAGTCTTGGGAATTATATTTTGCACTGTGAATATCACAGAATAGACACTGATATACAGTCATTAATTTACTTGAGTGTGGGTTTGGGTTAGTTAACCTTTTGATATTTTTATTTTCCCTCAAGAGTGTTATATAATGGCAATGCCAGCTTCTACTCTTTGCAGAATGTGAACTCTTTAACAAGAACTGAACTTTCTGAGAAGGTCACCAATAATATGTGTAGTAACACCTCTGTAATAGGGACAGAATCTGCTTGAAGGTGGTGTTGGTGGTGGTGGTGGTGGTGGTGGGGTGCATTTCTTATAATAATTCCTATGGTCTCTAGTATAAAAGCCATAATAATGTCTAACCATCTGAGGAGGTTTAATTACGTATTTAGTCATTCTTATGGCATGGATATGAGGAGCCAAAAGTCTTCTTGTTGACATCAGAATATAACAATATACATACAAATAAAATATTGCATATTCTTGAATTCTTGAGATAATTATGTTTCTATACTAATATTAATACCCCCCCCCACACACACACACACAAACAGACTTACACAAACAGACACATTTCGAGTAGACTCTAATTTATTCTGTACTGAAATAAATTGTTCAGGAAATGCAGTTGAGCAGGGTTTATATTAATTATATTACACTGCACAACTGTTTCCCTCACTTTAACCTAGGGTAATGCAAAATGAATATATTGATTTAGCTCTAAATATTATGTACATCACTATAATCATGTATGTGACACAGAATTCAGATCAAGATATTACAAGATAATAATTACTCAGTGCAAGGCTCTCTGTGATACGACCGAAGGAGAACGGTTCATTAAACATGAAGAGATTATATATTATTCTGCACAGCGTTTGCTCAGTGTAATTCAGCAGCCACTATGTCATAGCACATTTATTTATTACTGCTAAATCACATCAAGAGCAAAGACATGAGCCTGAAACAGCAGGAAGTCAGGATGAAGAGAAAGACAGAGAGCTCCTACCTCTCCAGAATCATGCGAATTCAGTGCTGGATGATAGACAGACTTTTCTTCTCTCTAGCCTTCATAAAGACATTCTGGCTCTACACTGTTCCTATATCAGTTCTAGGCAAGTAACACCCCTGAATTCAACCAGAATTATAAAGGACTTGATCCTATTTACAGCTCCTACAATGTTTCATTGAAGCTAGGAGTAAAACAAGGGTACTATTTCACAGGCAGCTGAAAGCCCCTATTGATGGAGTAAAGTGTTGTTTAGAAATGTTTGTACCAGGAATCAGATAGCTACTGCTATTCTCTGTGATGTCAGGCAGATTAGACTCCATGTTCAAGAGCTGAATACATTCCCTGGGACTGGCTATTGATGGGTTCGCCTGGTATTTACGTTGCAGATCGAGAAGCTGTGCTGATGCAGCAGTTCTGATGTGTCAGCAGTTTAAATGATAGGGGGCGAGTTTGGATAGTGATCAGTATGCTTATGACAGACAAATGTCAAAACGTACACCACAGTTAAAAATGTATATGTTAAATGTATAACGTATATATGTTTCATAGCCTGTGTGGAGCATTCAGGAGTGAGGACAGTGATGGGATTGCTTACACACAGTTCAGTTCAAACATCTACTATGAATAAACTGTTTACAATACTAAATAGATACAAAAGACAAAGTTAGTTTTGCTTAAAAAACAACCATTTTGCAGACTCGCAAAATAGACAAATACAAATAGTATTTACTTTGCGTGTATACATGTTTTTTTTATGATTTCTTTTGGTTTGGTTTCACTAAAACTCTTTCTTTAGGTGAACCACCACCACCACCACCACATTGTTCTTCAAGGTCACGTGAGGATCTATTGTCATTGCTAGTAGTTTGTGCGCATGCGCAAGAATATAGACTCGGTTGAATCTCAAACGGTTCCTCGATTCCTATGTTAGTGCACTAAAACAGGCGACAGATGCGTGTTTTATACACCCTATCGAGTGCAGAGTTTTGTGAGGTAGGATTGAACGCAACCTCAGACATGGACGAATTCTGCTAGCGTTTATCCACGCGTCTGTTCTTCATAAAAGCGGTTGTGTTCATGATTATTACACGTAAAAGCGGTTTATACGAGTTCAGTAGTGTGCTGTAGACAGTGTGTTCAGTTTGTGTGTGTTTGTAAACCGTCGTCTGATAAACATGTGTTACGCTCGTCTGGAGACGCTTAGTTAGTGTCTTTGCAGACACGTTGACACTAGGATTAAGCTGTAATATGTTTCCTGTGAAGCGTTATGAGAGCTAGTTGTGCTGTGGTATATGTTTACAGCTAGCACACTGTTAGCCGTTGGTGCTAACACGTCACCTGGTTGTGTAGCGCGAGCTCTTCACACGTCTGTGATCTGACATGTAGAGGTAGGCGTGTCACACAAAGCACAAACTTTCACATTATCATCTAGAATAAGGCTAGAAAACATTTACCCACCTAACAGCTTACATATTAGACATGTACAGTATTACTGCTATGTCCTACAATTATTACATCCTTGTTTCACGTGTTTTCACGTGTTTTGTTTAACCTTGAATGACTTGTGTCTTATTTCTAATTGTTATGTTCTTCATTTGTGCCACAAAAAAAAGCCTTATTTATTTTATGATGAAATTAGATATGGCCCACTTGTAGCTCTTAGGCAGATACCTGTCAAATAAATAAATAAATAAAAATAATAATAATAGTGGATTGGGTTACAAAGGAAAATATACTGGATATAGGATCCTGTAATACAGAGCAAAGATAGACATTAGATCTGAGCAAGATTAATTTTTTCTTCTAGGTTGGAACTGTTTACGTATAAAATAATTCTATGTATTTATTTTTTAGATATTGTTGGATTATTATACACCGTAAGTTGTGTGACAGAGTTTAACCATTTCTAAGCTTGGTAGTTAACAATAACAGCTGCATGTCATGTGCCATTGAGATGAGATTCCATCTCGGCTTTAATGTCTTAACTTCTTTTTATCAACAAGTTGTATTTTCTCAGTTTTCTACATTTCTACCCACGGTGCCCTTTGATTGCCCGCTGGCTGAGTGGTTAACTGTTATCTCCTCTGTCACTGTCCATACTAACACCATACGATACACCAAGTCCTGTAGACTGTGCTGTATAGATGTGTTACATTGTGGAGCTTTGAATCCAGTATTTATCTGCATTAGTGCTACATTCTATTCCTCATGTGTTAGAAGCTAATAGCAAAATCTTACCATTTTATTTACATTAGAGATGGCTGCATATTTTTGTCCTATTCAAGGCCAGTGTTACTTTGCTAACAGTGTCCCTCTGTGATATCAGTTAACCTGTCACAAGAGTTAAGAAGGTACAGCACACATCGCAGTGTTTATATTATACCGCCATGTATAGTTGGTGACTGCCGGTTCCTGTGTGTTTAGTGTGTGCGATAAGTAGATGGCGAGACAGTCGGAGAAGCAGTGGAAGGTACAATGGCGCTGTGTGAACCACACTGGGATCAACACATCCCCTGGCCAAAGAGCCGAGCTCTGCAGTCGCGCCTGCTTGTGGCCTCGGTGGCCCTGATTTGCTTTATAAACAGCTACGATGGAGACTTTGTCTTTGATGATTCAGAAGCTATAATCAATAACAAGGTATTGTCTGAGTTTAACTTCATGCACAATTAAGATGTGCCGTATCCAGTGAACAGTACTCTGTTTATTATTTGTTGAACTAAGAAACAGAGAGTAGGCTTGTTGATCTCTGTTTGAACTTTCTGCATGTATTACGCTTGGTGTTTTATGACAAACCACTGTGTCATTTGAACTGATTTCCAGGACCTAAACCCAGACACTCCTCTGAGTAATATCTGGAAAAATGACTTCTGGGGAAGCAACCTGAGCAGCAACTCCAGCCACAAATCCTACCGGCCTCTGACTGTTCTCACCTTTAGGTAAACTTACCTGCCCTTCTTCTCTGCACGGGAATCTGAAAGGTTGTAACTCCTTCCTCACCATGGCATTGACACTGAGTGACCTGATCATTAACATAACATTACAGGCTAGCCTGCTTATATGAAATAGTTTTAAATGACCTTGCATAATTTAAAGACGAATGGTTGGAAGTGCAATTTTATTCTCAGTAGGAAATCAGAAGAGGTGGCCTCAAGTACTTCCTACGTGGAAGAAGCAATAATTGGTATTAAATTGGGATGCTGCATATATTGTCTTTTCTTATGTAAATTTCTTCTAATTTCTGTATTGGTTTTGCCATTTGAACTCGGCTACAAGGAATTTCTGTACAAGGGTTATTTAGTCTAGGCCTTGTCTCATGCTGGTAATGAGGCTGATGCTGTTTTGCATATGTTCCAGATAATGGCTCATTTGACTGTTCCCTCGTGCAGCTTTTGTAAGGTTCATATGAACAAAGTCAACAAAAAAAAATTGCACAAATCTGGATGTGGTGTATATGTACTACTTATGCTAATATAAACGTAATGAAGCTGCAAGCATTTATAATGTGGTGATGTTTCAAAGCATTTGCACTTTTTACAAGTTAAACAATAATTCTGTAGAAAATTACAAAGGAATATGTGTGTGTTTTTTATCATGACGTCATCTGGCAATCCGTGGAGATCCACCTGTGATTGTTCTGAATTGTCTGGGGTAATCAGTTTAAAAAATTATACATATGATACTACGGTGCTATAAACAAATGCATATATACTGTATATAGATATACAGATTTATATAAAAGGCTATACAGAGTTTTACATCTTTATTTTAAGTGAGATTAATTGTTTATTTATACAGAATTGTTCTACTGTAGCACTAAGCTTATCACTGAACAGAAAAAAAAGATGATGGAAACACATACTGAGCATGCATTTTGTTTATTTTATTTGTTTATTACTTAGTTACTGTCTAAGACTAATTTAATGTTACATGTTGCTCGTAAAAGACCCATAATGCAGACTTGGTGAAAGGGTGGCACCAGGATATGTCTCACATGATGATGTGGATGATAAAAAAGCTACATTTTGATCAGATTGCCAGGCTGGGTTAGTTACAGTGATGTGTTTTACAGTCTGCTGTATTGACATGACTGTGTTGTCTGCAGGCTTAACTACCTCTTGGCTGGTGGTCTGCATCCGGTGGGTTTCCATGTGCTTAATATCGGCCTCCACTGTGTTATCTCGGCGCTAATGATCGATGTCTTCGCAATATTAATTGCTGGTTTGGCCTGCAACGGGAAAGCTAAGCGACCTGCACATCTTCCGAAGGCATCTGTCTTGGCTGCGTTGTTCTTTGCTGCACACCCGGTTCATACAGAAAGTGTAAGTAGAGAAGAAGACATGACTCAGCATTCTGTCTCTTCCAGTAAACGAACATACTACAATTGCAACGCTGCCTGGAAACTGTATAAAACATACTTAATAAAGCCTCACTCGGTGGGTGTGCATTTCTGAGGTGTGCATTGGGGTCGATCATCTCTGCTAATGGCTACACAATAGCTGCTTTAACCTGCGAAGGATGTATCAAATAGAACAACGTCCATTGAACTGGATGTTGAGGCATGGGCTATTCCACCGACTGGCTTCTTTAATCAGGTACAGAAAGGCTAGTGAAGGAACCGGTGGGGGAGCTTCAGAAAGACCACTGACTTTGGCCTACTGGATTTATCAAAGGATATACAACCATTGCCCCAGGACTCCAACCAGGGCCAACCGCAACTCTCTAATGAGGGGGCCTCCTGCCTTCGTCATTAACTTGGCACCTCCAGAAATGCAAGCAATTTCACAGGCCAGAGGGCAGCGGAAGTTTTAACCACTGTACAAACAAAAGGCAATTTAGGTGGTTGTAAAATCTTTGGCTGCTTCAGAAATGACTGCCCTTTTGCAAAGCATTTAGTTAAATGGCTGTTTGTTTTATATAATGAACCACAGAATGTTCTTAAGCAATGAAGTTTCTTAAACAGCTAGTATTATCTTTTTAAAGTCTCTTTAATGTGTGATGCTGTTCTGTGTGTTTGCTAAAGGTGGCTGGCATTGTGGGTCGGGCAGACCTCCTGTGTGCCCTGTTTTTCCAACTCTCTTTTCTTTCATACTGCAGAGCATTTCAGGGTGAGTGAAAAAGTGGAGACACTGCTTAATTATTCGCTTTTCC
The DNA here is from genome assembly GCF_022655615.1 of Tachysurus fulvidraco. NCBI lineage: Eukaryota > Metazoa > Chordata > Actinopteri > Siluriformes > Bagridae > Tachysurus > Tachysurus fulvidraco. Next base: position 21,921,884 of record NC_062523.1, on the reverse strand, counting down.
ATTTTACTATATAACGTAAGTTGTTATGGTGACCGTTCCCCCCCCCCCCTGTCCGTGTTTAGCTGGTGACAAGCCTGAAAAATTCTCAGTGTCATGGATAATAGTCAGTCTTCTGCTCTGTGCTGTGGCTATGCTATGTAAAGAGCAAGGAATTACAGTTTTGGTATGTATATAGACATCCATACATTTGTCCATGCATGATTCTTTTATATAAATGATTTGTAATGCCATATATATATATATATTTTTTTTTTTTTAGGGAGTGAACGCTTCATTTGACATCCTTGTGATCTCCAACGTGAATATCTATGACCTGACTCGCAGACTTCTAGTGGCAAAGAGAGCCAAAGATGTCAGTCTTTGTCACTCACAACATACAGACTTACTAGGTGATATCATAAAGACAGTTTGGATTGATGCTGTTGTGTTTCTTTACCCAATTTTTGTTCAGGTTATTGAGAAGGTCAGAAATGGATTGCTGCTCAGACTGGCTCTGCTGCTTTTGGGAGGCTCCTTGCTTTTGTTTGCAAGGTGGAGGATTATGGGTACAGGGCCTCCTGCCTTCACCGAAGTAGACAACCCAGCATCCTTTGCCGAAAATGTTTTTTTTAGGGTAATGTTTTTGTGTTTTGGTTTTATCCTATTAAAAGTTTATTTCCTAGCAGGTAACAATTAATTTCTCAGTGTAGTTGTTCTGTACTGTGCATGTACTGGATTTCATTCCAGTAGATAATTTGTCATTATTATAGCAGTCATTGCCCTCTTCTCTGCCTGAACCTTGTACCAAATCGTCAGTTGTTTTATCTCTCTAGCACAGTGTCTTGACAGATCTTTTTTTTTTTCATGTTCCTCTCGTTTGCTGCACCTTTGATGGTGAACACCTCCTGTTCTCTTTGATTGGCAGATTGTGAACTATAATTACTACTACTCCTTGAATGCATGGCTGCTGCTGTGTCCCTGGTGGCTGTGTTTTGATTGGTCAATGGGCTGTGTACCTCTTATTAAATCAGCCGGTGACTGGAGAATCGTCTGGCTGCTGCTGCTGTGGGCCTGCTTGATTGGCTTGATAAGGCAAGCTCTGTGCTCCCCAGACAGCAGCGAGAGAAGGTGAGAATCGCACAATCTCTTAACAGCATTTTCCACTCACTCAGTGGGTGGAAATGCAGCTTGAGCTTCTACTACACACGCTTTGGTTAAATGGATTGTTGGGGGGTGGCATTTGAGTTTAGATGGAACATATTGTGCTCATTTCTGTAAACACTTGGTCAAAATATTTATTAAAGTGCTTAGTCCGTGTTAAATAAACGTAAAGTAGGCTCTAGTGCAAAGAGCATCTTTTACAGTATTATTTGTATGGTAATTCAAAGTAGCTAGAGAGATAACATAAAGAATAGCTAAAATTGCTTTCCTGAATTATTGATCAAAATGTTTCCCCCCTCAGGTGAGCTGTAAAATGCTAAGCTGTAACTCGCTGCCTTGGCTTAGCCCTGCTAAACGTAATGAAATTGTGCTTCTTTAAAATTGATGAACCATAAAATAGCTCATTCACACAGCTTAAAAGTGATCTCTATACAGCCTGATCATAAGATGACATCTGTGTCTGTGTTTGTTGTCAGGACTCTGACGTTTGGTTTGGTGCTGCTGGTCATCCCTTTCCTGCCAGCCAGTAATCTATTCTTTCGTGTTGGCTTTGTGATAGCAGAGCGGGTTCTGTACCTCTCCACCGCTGGTTATTGCCTCATCCTGGCCTACGCAGTGGCTTACTGCTGTTGGCGCTGGAAGAGACCCAAGGTGCGCATCCTGCCCTATGACATATCTCTCTCCTTCTTCTTAATCTCCACCCTCAGGCCATACTTCATTGTAACTAATTTTGCTTTCAGTTCAAGCTCTCAACACCATACAGTCCTGTTTAATGTGCTTTTTTTTAATGCGCTTGTCTGATACATCCCTAACACCCACCTGCAGAAGCTGCTGCAGGCAGCCATGTTGGCCCTGCTGGGTGTCAATGTGGCACGCTGCGCCTTGCGCAGTCAGCAGTGGAGGTCTGAGCAGAGCCTCTTCACCAGTGCCTTGTCTGTCTGCCCGCTCAACGCTAAGGTAAGGCCATTCTCAAGTCTATATTTTTTTCTATATTTACTTCCTTTCATACACCATTCTCTGACATACAGTACAAAGGAAGAGTGCTGTGGCTAGCCATCAATAAATAAATATATAAATAAATCAAATTCTCTGAAACACAACAGGGTCTGAGCAATAAAACTGATGACCTTTTCTGGCTCTCCTGCTTCCTTCTGCAGGTTCATTACAATGTTGGCAAAAACCTCGCTGACCGAGGCAACCAGAGTGCTGCAATCAAGTACTACAGGGAAGCTGTGAGGTACGTGCTGAGAAATATATTTTATGAGCAGCCAGCAAACAAGGCCTTTGTAACATTCAGCACTTTATTCGGAAAAAAACGCTGATGTCGCTAATCGAAAGTGAGAAACACAAATATTCAGCTAACAGCCTATCTATGTACTCTGTATGTAAACCGATATCCATTACATTTCTATAGGTTGCACCCAAAATACGTCCATGCCATGAACAATCTGGGAAACATACTGAAAGAACGGAACGAGCTGCAGGAGGCAGAAGACATGCTCTCTACAGCTGTGCTCATCCAGTATGTGAACAAAAGATTAATGCAATCCAACATGCAGCGATTTGTCTAAAAATGAATGCTGATCATTTTTGTGATGCCTTTCATTCTTTACGTCTTCTTGACTTTCTGGAGGCCTGATTTTGCTGCTGCTTGGATGAATCTGGGAATTGTGCAGAACAGCTTAAAGAGGTTTGACGAGGCAGAGAAAAGCTATTGGAATGCTATTAAATTCAGGAAGAAGTATCCAGATTGCTACTACAATTTGGGCCGATTGGTGAGAGTTGTGATTTTGCAGTGTTTTTTAAATGTCATTTTTAATAATAGTCACTCTAAACTTATTAAAATAACATTCAGAAGCATTATTATCACTTTTTATAAACAACCACTAGTGATGGTGATCAACTGAATTTGTTCAATCTGAACTGCCTGTTGATTAACGATCGTTTGATTGATTGATTTTTAACAGTATGCCGATCAGAATCGCCACGTGGATGCTCTGAATGCTTGGAGGAACGCCACAATGTTGAAGCCTGATCACAGCCTGGCATGGAATAACATTGTTATATTACTGGATAACACCGGTAAGGTTCGAGTAGCAAAGACAGCTAAGGTGTCACTCTGAGAGGCTTGTTTGTGTTTCATTCGATCTCATTTCAGTTTTGTTTGCATAGCTCTTTCAACAACGGACGCTATCGCAAAGCAGCTTTATGGGATTATAAAAATTCTGGAAGTTACAGAAAACTTTTACAATCATCCTCTAAAGTAAAAGAAAATCAAGTGAGGGAACAAAGTGCCTCTTTAGTCTATTGCCTAATAGTGGCACAAATATCAGTGAGATACCAAGCGATACATCATGGAGACATGGAAATATATACGGTAAAATCTATAGGCGAACGCTAATCATATATCATTACAAAAATGTCACTCCGCTGACTCACCAGCGCACAGTTGGTTTTTAACCGTAATGAGCAGGGTAAAATCCGAAAGGATGTCACCTAATTATACTCCTCCTTAATGTATTCATTCTAACCCCCATGCTCTATATAATTGCACTGTTCTCTGCCAGCACTTAGGATCAGAGAAATACCAAGAATATATCTTCATGCCTTGTTTTTATATGTGCGTAACAATCAGACCATCCAGACCTGCATCTTACATGTGGTGTGTGTGGATTCATGTGAAACGGAATATCAGGTTAATTATGCTTTTGCCATGAAACGTGATCTACATTACGAGAACACTACTTCATTTGGAACGGCGATTATTTGTAGATAACTGTATGCATGTAAACATGATTATTGTTACACAGACATTGTGATTTCAGTGTTTAACGTAAAGCGGTTGAGCGATGTCATGGCATCGTGATTGGAGAGTGTCACGTGTAACCTGAGCATGGGTTCTTATTAGAATTACCTTTGACCCCACAGTGGGAAAGAATATGATCCCAAATCAAATCATTCACTTTTTTTTTTTTTAATCCCAACCTCCTCCTTAGTGTGCGAGGTGTGAAGCTCCATTCTACAGATGCTGAGCATCAGGTGCACTCAGACACATGGGGTCCCCTCACATAATTAGTCCACCCTTTAAACCAATTAGTTTTTCTTCTTTATTTTTTTGCTCCTTGTCTGATTACAGGCCAGGTCATTAACTCAAGTAGCTATTCTCTTGTGCTCTTATGCAGCCTAATAATATCATTAACATACTCCAGTTGCGTTCTTGTAGTTTTTGTTAGTTTTGCGTGCATGTTTGCACAAAGATAATCATCTGGAGAGTTTTGGTATTGGAATCATGATCAAGTAAATGGACCCCAGATGTAATAAGCACCCTACAAAGTTATACTGGAATAGAAGAAATCATCAGTGCTTGAAATTTATGGATGAAATCTTTGTGCACTGTTTTAAAGCCAATCTAGCTCGGTTGTGTGGATAATGGCCTGCTTTTTTATACAGAACCCATTTAAGCACACACCTTTCCCAGCCAGGTTGATGCACACCCCAGCGCTTTGGCTCTCTTTCACATTTTCATGCCAAAAAAATAATAAATTTCCTGGCACTGAGAACCTCTTCCTCTGCATTTTTAGCTTCGTCTTATCTCAAGGTCCCACAACATAAGCTACAAAAAAACACTGGAAATGAACTGATTCTGGTCCTTGGTCACTTCTGCAAAATGCCTGAACTGGGCAAGAAGGATGAGACGACACGCCCGAGTGCAAAGCATGAGTCACGTTCAAGCTCCTGTGGTGGAGGAGAATCTCTGCTGCTCATGAATTAGTTAAGGGGCAGCCAGTATGATGGGAACTGTGACTCTGTCGACTCTCTGTTCAAAGCCAGTTTTGACAACCCAGATCAATAAGTCAGTAGCCCTTGTGTTGAACCCTAATTAGAAAACTAAACCAGTAGGAGGGGGAAAAACTCGTCTGGACATTACCGACAAATGTAAGGCTCCTGTTTAGGCAGCAATTGTACTGTAAATGTCATTGTAAGCTTCTTTTAAAACGCTACCTCAGAATTTCAAATCCTTAATGTTTTTGAACTTGCTTTTAAACACAGAGTCACCGAAACAAGGCTGTATTTTAATATTTAAAAGAGTTATGGTGGGGCCCGATAAGTGTGTTTGATGTCTCTTAATTAATTTTGGCAAGTTATTTTCTCCATTTGATTGTAGGCAATTTGGCTCAAGCAGAGATGATAGGAAAAGAGGCTTTGAAGATACTACCTAAAGACCACACAATCATGTTTTCATTAGCCAATGTGCTGGGGAAGCAGCAGAAATACAAGGTATGTTTTTCTAACCGCTTCGTTTTTCTCATCCATCAAATGTGCAGTTAGAGCAAGGACAGTCTTCAAACCATTTCACAATAAAGAAAAATAAATGTCATCTTACTAGTTCAAAGACTTTCAATTAAAACTAGTTGTGGCAAACATACCATTACCGCAAGTTCGTTTTCTCTTTAGGAGTCGGAAGGTTTCTTTCTAAATGCACTGAAGATCAGTCCCAATGCTGCCAGTTGCCATGGCAATCTTGGTAGGTTTTTCATTTCTGTTGAAATGTATCAGGGTTCATCTCTGCAAGATATTGTCTTTAGAAGTCTTTTTCTTTCTTTTGTTTGTTCTGTTTGCTGCTGGCATAAATCGATGAACAAAGCTGGATACCACTGATCAGTTGTCCAGACTTAAAGGAGGCTAATGATGGATTATTGTAATGTTTCTGGTATTAAGGGACTGTGTATTTTGTGCTGTTGCAGCTGTTCTGTACCACCGCTGGGGGAAGCTGGACTTGGCTAAGAGGCATTATGAGCTTGCTTTAAAACTGGATCCCAGTGCTCCCGGGACCAAGGAGAACTACAACATGCTGAAACGCAAGTTAGAGCAGCAGCAAAGGACAGTTGGTTAAATTGGGCTTTGATACGAAATGCAGCGACTGCCACTTTTGTATGAAGTCCATGCCAAGAAACAGATTAAAAGAGACTGTCCTCATTTATAGTGTGTACTTTTGTATGGTAACAGTGTGTGTTCCAAATGTAAATGAAGACGGCTGGTGTCAATTCAGTGATATGTGTTTGGAGGTCAGAGCTGTGGCTTTGTAGCAGAATAAAGTTCTTCCCTTACATGTGGCCCTTGGTGTTAAGGAATGTGGAACATATCCACCATCTTTTATTCTTGTCTTTCATCTTAGACACAATGTTATGTCAGCTGTCCTTCTATTTATTAGTCTATTTGACTTTGTAATTGTTACGCATGTTACCATTGGCCACTGATCAAGAATGTGCTAGTCATACTGACAAATTGTATTTTAAAACCTCAGCACCCATGAGTGAGCCACATAGCTATGAGATTACATTGGTTTTTGTTAGCCTCCACATTCCACAGTGTCAAATGTGTTGGTGAGTATGGATCATAATTCCTTAATCCTCTCCAATCCTTCTGTGGTTAATCGAGGAAAGGTGTTTTGCAAGTGTGCATCGCTGTTGTGCAACAGCCCAAGGGTCACCCCAAGCAGGAAGTCGGCGGCAATGGCAGAAAAGAAAACAACACAGCATAGAGAAGAAGCTTCAAAGGAGGCAGGACGCCATCCCCAAGGGGCATCTCACACATGCTGGCTCTTCTTGAAAGTAAGTGCTGAGTGAAGGCTGACCCCAGGACACAACTTCTGTCAACAAGTCCGCTCCTCAGTTGAAAGTTCAGCACACTTCTATTTTTTCACCTGCTTCCTCCCACCGCCAGGGAACATACAAAGAGCATTGCTGGTTTCGCAAATACGCCGTGGTAGTAGAGGTCAGTTTGTTTTAACAGCGTGAGCCACAGGTGTTTAAGGTACATTCAGAAATGGTGTAGATAATGATAATGAAGAAAGTAATCATGCATCACTGATAAGTACAATATTGAGTATAAATCACTATAATAAATTATACCACAATTATTTCCTATCCATAATGTTTGATTCTAAAACTGTTTAAACTTACTGTGACTGCGCTGGGATGTTTCACTGTGTTCGCCATGTAAAACTACTAATTTAAAACAGCTACTACAGTGATTTTGGTGACATCAGTGAAAAAGACAAACAATACATTTTCCTTTAATGTAACTTTTGACTTAAAATCCGAAAAGGAATGAGGGAAATATTACCAATTACTGTAACGGGAATATAAAAATCAATGCGAGCTAGGTCGTCAAGGGGCTATAAATTGATTGTGGCTTTTTTAGGATCCATTTCTATGTACAAATAAAAGAACTGGCCACGTTGTGTTGTCAATGTCATGACCATATCGATCTATGGTGAACACGGCAAGTTTACGATCTTGGTGATCTTGCACTATTTCAACCATGATGAAAGCTACAACCCATCTGTGATCCAGCACCCTATGCGGTTTCCTTCTACGCTGTTAACATGAACAAAACGTTGCAAGTACTGTATTTAGTGAGATCATGAGTTCATTTTCTCTTCTACTTGCATTGATTCCAAACAGTTATGGAAATGGTGTTGAACAGATGATCTTGAAACATCTCAAGTACTTGTGCTTTAGATCCAATGCCTGGCAAACTTCCAACTGTTTGTAGACATGTTACAAATGTTATTATTTCCCCATTTTTACCTTATTTATCCATGACTTTATTTGTGAAGGTCAACATCATCTCCATGTTTTTTTCCCATGGTGATGTGACAAAGCAAAGAGAGCAAATAAATAATTTTTTTATTACGGTTTTAAAAATTGGTTTTATTATGTAATTTGGATGTCTTCCATAAGGATGTCTATAAATTGTAAACATTTTTGATCATTTTTGTTAATGACAATACATTTTAGTGCAAAAATAAATAGTTTGTCCTGATGTTTAATTTTTTTTTCCATCAAGGGTGCCAATAATTCTAGACAGCACTGTTGAATGTCTTTTCTGTCTTATAAGGCATTAATGTTATTAGTATTATTGGATAGCTTCGAACCAAATTTATACTTTTAATTATCTGCCTTTTAAAATCAACCAACTGCTTTAAAATGAATCTTTTTTTTTTTTTGCTTAGGTTTGGGGGGGGGGGGGATGTTCACTTTGTGTGGCAAACTGATGTGCTTACTGTAATATTTCATTTAATTCTCTGAAAAATAAATGACTTGTCATTGTAAGAGCAACTGCATTATGGTTCATAATTTACAAAGAAATATAATGAGGTTTAAAGATCGCAACTTAGCCCTTAAGTTTTTCTTTCCCATCAGTTTAAATCTGCCTTCAGAAAGCCGGGTTAACATCTAAAAAAAATAAAATACTCAAGGTTCATATAAAAGCATTAATGCTATGATTCTTGATGGCCATTAAATGCATGCTTAGATTCATTCCTTGCTCTTTTTTTTGAAATAGCTTTTACTACTACTACTACTGCTGCTGCTGCTGCTGCTGCTAATAATCTAATAATAATAATAATAATAATAATAATAATAATAATAATAATAATAATAATTAGAGGAGGAGGAAGAAGAAGATGAAAAAGGAGAAAAAGAACTGTTAGTTATTAATTTCTAAACTAATACTTTATCTCACAATATGTATGATGAAATAGAAGTAGTACAAACTGATCATAAGATTAAATAATGTTCTTTACCTAAATACATGTCTGTCATGTTTCCTCTTTAAATGACTGTCTATTAATTCTCTCTCTCTCTCTCTCTCTCTCTCTCTCTCTCTCTCTCTCTCTCTCTCTCTCTCAGACACACACACACACACACACACACACACACACACACACACACACACACACACACACACACACACACACACACACACACACACACACACACACACACACACATTTTTAACCCACTCTCTATAATTAATATCCCACTAGTTTGTGTTTCTTCTTCACCCAATTTTGGAATTTGTCTTTAGCGTTGTGTTATACTGGACCTGTGAATTGTGTGTTTTTTTTTCTTCCCTTAAATTAAACATGTAGTCTTTTCATACTCACTGGTCTGAGACTGTAGCCCTTTAATCATGCTCTAGATAGCAGTAGACTATTGTTGCCTATACTGATATTTATAAGCTGTGTGGATCTATCCGTATGTTGAGTACTCGGTCCTGAATTTCATTTTACAGCCGAGAGACCCTCTGACAGAGCTGCTTATCAATCTGACAGGATGTTGTCAATGTTGCTGCTCCGAAATGCTCTCTCTGGCTCGCCCTCCAGTTCCCTAAACAATCCTGATAGATTGTGATGTTGTCTCTCCGGCTAATTGATGGTACATTTTGCAGATGTCTTCCAATCCTAATCCCTAAATCCTTGCCTGGACTGGGATATTAATTGCTAATTGAATGACAGCAAAAAGTCAGCAGTCAGTCACTTAGAGAAAATATGCCTATGGTTCAGGTCTATAGACATGTCTCTGTGGTTTATACATGGTTTGTCATGTTCTGTTTTTCTAAATAATCCTAAAGCAGCACTGAAATGAATGTTTTTTGGTGTGTCAGCATTTTAATCAATAAATTCAAGCATAAGCAGCAACAAGCTGATTATAAACAACACTTTTATTATTATTATTTTTTGGAAAACAGTTGCTTTGAAATCTCTTTGGATTTTGCCTTCAACCATCAATAGCTAGAAACTGGATCATTAGGCATGCAGGTTACACTATTATTGTTGTTGTTGTTGATGATGATGATGATGATGATGATGATGATGATGATGATGATGATCTTAATTTAAGTTCCAAGATTTACTTTATTTGTTTAGTTATTTATTTGTTTGTTTGTGTGTTTGTTCCAGTTAGTTTTAAAACTATTTAGTGACCATTTAAATTGTGCTTACATGTTGGATGCTCTGGGCTTTTAAATTGGCCTTGTGTTCAAATCCACCTTATTTGTGTGTGTGATTAATTGTTAGCTCTGACCTGTTAGTCTAATATCTCTTTTTAAATCATGATTACACACCACAGCGATGGCTTCTCTGACCATTTGCTTTACGTTTAAGCTCAGACTAACTCATTATGACAGTCAGATATCCTGGAGGCTAGTAAGTTTAGACTAAACTTTTTTTTTTTCTGTTTCAAAATTTCAAATTTCACAAGTAACCTACAGTATACACGAGACATCACGTGAGCAATGTGAGCGCGCGTGAAGATCACGTGCCTTATGCAAAGAATTCATATATGAAAATAAATGACTCATCTATAAACACGTGCACAAAATACAAACATGCAATACATATATATAAAAAGGGTTTGTACAAAACACAAATATCAATTTCAAATGTGAATTGTGTGACTTTTCTGTAAGGGAACTTAATGCTGTAGTGGTAGAAATGTTATTTTATATTATAAAGAGAATAATGTCAAAGTTATTATTATTATTATTATTATTATTATTATTATTATTATTATTATTATTATTATTATTGTTTATTTTTTATCATTATTATTATTGTTACAATTTATATATTTTTATTATTTTTTTAAATATATTTTTATCATTATATTGTTATTGTTTATTATTATTATTATTATTATTATTATTATTATTATTATTAGTAGTAGTAGTAGTAGTAGTAGTAGTAGTAGTAGTATTTGTGAACCTAAACGTGTTTAAAACAGGGCTGTTAATAATAATAATATTGATCATACAGTCGCTGAGCTGTTTGACAGAAATAAAACGAAGCTCGCAGGTTTTTATTCAAAAGCAGGCTACAGAGCGCTGAGACGGAAATGTATTAACTGGCACCAGCTAATGTGCGCATTATTCATTTTCGGGTAAGCATGACAATAAAATAGGATTTTAAAGCAGTCTGAAATTGCAGCTGTGAAGGCTGACTGCACTGAGATTATCTTGTTCATTTGCTCCAGACGAACAGAGGGGTGCGATTTCCAGGCTTACTGCGAGAAAACTGTCACACA
>NC_062523.1:21900872-21905872 GCF_022655615.1 Tachysurus fulvidraco | reverse complement strand
GCTGATGTAATATAAACTGATCTGATAAACTCATCTTTTATAGCTCTTCTATATAAATTATTTCGTTTTCTCTCTATAAATTATGTAGTATAACTGTAGAAGGATTCAGTGTTTTCTCAAAGATGTTTAATTATTTTAACATGAGACTGCATGGTAAGTCTGAAATTCTCGATAAAGGGCAGGATATATTATGTAAACTCTGGTTGTAATTATTTATTTTGTGAACACTGAGTAAAATAAGATGCACAAGTTACTACTAATGCATGATGACTCTTCAGATCAGCGTCTTTGTTCCCCTTGAATAAAGGAAATAAGAGCTCAGTGTCACTCTTTCTTGTTTGCATTAGTTTCACACTCCATTAAATTATTAACAAGAAAAGGAAAACACAAAAGTCTTTAGAGACTGGAGTCTTTAAAGGCTAGACATGGCAATCAAATCAAATAAAAAGAGAAGTGGAGAGGCTCGGAGTGGCTGGGAGCACTTGAGCTCGACAGCTGAATTCACTTTTTATAAACCCTGAATAAAGGTCTGAATAAAGACTGACTACAATTCTTGCAGTATCAGCTCAACACAATTACACCATATCGCCACAATGTTCATTACATACACGAGTCTGAACCAGTCAAGTGTTTTTACTTTTTTCATTAAATCTTCTCAGGAAAATTAACCAAGTGAACGCAATGTGTTCCCAAGCTATGAGGACATGGATGGTGAAAAAACATGGTGGGGGTTGAAAGAAAAGGCAAAGAAAAAGCCTTTGCTGCTCTTACAATCTCTAAGTAACTTATTATCAAACAGCTACATCTGCTCTGTAATACAGACAAAGCTGTCTTTCATTTTATAGTAAAAAATATATTCTGAAATTCTGTTTTTTTTTTGTTTGTTTTTTTAAATTAAACACTTGTCACATTTATTATTTCGACCAAAACACATTTAAAAGTTTAACATTGAGTAATGAAATGAAAGTGAACGAAAAACCTACAAACAAAATAAACTAGTCTGTCAGAACAGTTAACTAATACAACTAAACACTAAAACTTTATTTAAATCGATATATTCCTGTTTACCGTCTTTAAAAACAAATAAAACAACTCGGTAATATGTTATTTAATGATTTAAAGCTCCAGATACAAATCTTCTATTTGTCCTTTAATGAACCAAATCACTAAAGCAAACAAAAACATCCTCTATACGTTCAAAATATTACTACATATATTAATTCATGATGATCCGTGCGTACAAGCTGACTAATTATTATTGCAAGTAAATTTAGCTGTATTTAAACTGATGTATGAACATGTATTTGGTTTCTGATTAATTATGCGCAATAACTTTGTCAAGCTTTTCTTCATTTCCTAAAAAAATAAATAAATCAGGCGAAATTGGTTTATCATGTGGCTGAATGTGTGTGCAACTGTCTTTTCTTTCCGCTTAAGTGTAACAAGGCAGAGAAACACACAGGGATTGAATAGACTGAATGCTGTCGTGAAGTGTGAAAGGCTGAGACAGTCTTTAAAAGTTCATTTGAGCATATGTTGTATAGGCTAAAGGGATGAATGCAGGTAAATGTGAACAAACTTGTCAAAGCCTTTAAAAAGGCCTATTGTTCTCACTCAACTACTCAGCCATGAAATTATAATGGATCTCTTTCCAACTGGAGGACGATTAGAGACACTGAAGGGTATTATTGTGGGGTGAAATAAAGGAGCTAGTTTGTCCTGCAGGTGTTTGCATCCCTCGGTGCCAGTGAGAATCAAACTGGAGCTCAGCATGCCCGAATACTTTGTGCAAAGCCCTGAGTTTTCGGTTTAACTTGAAATCAATTGTGCGACTTGCATCGCCATCAAAGCGTCACCATCAAACAAACAAACAAACAATAAAAAAAGATAAACGTCGACACTTGTTAAAAAGCAGGGTCTAAGTATTAAATATTTAAGATTTGTCAAAGAATAAAAAAGAAATCCAAAGCAAGTACACCTTGCTAAAGAAAAATAAGTAGATCATTCAGAGAAATGCTGTCATTAGCAAAGAAATAAATGTTCCGCTTCTGAGCCGCTCGCTTGTCACCGCTGTAGATCAGACAGAGTGAGTCAAGCAAGGCCAGACAGGCTGAACCATCCTCAAGGCCTCTGCATGCAAGGGAATAAGGGACACCATCACTGTCTTCTGGCACATTCTGGGGCTTGTGTTGTGGCTTACTCAGCCGAACACCTATACACCCTCCTCACCCATCACACTCTCACACACTTGTCAACTGGCTGATGGCTCCACTCCCAGGCCTCTCCAGCATGGGCTGTACTAATTAAAGCCCTCCTCCAGCACATAGCATGAAGTCATGGAGTAATGAAGGGAGAAAAGCCAGCAGAATTCGACGACAAAATATTACCTCGATCCTGGAGATCATCCTTGTTGAGGTCCTGCTATTAATGTCATCATTTTGACACAAATAGCCCTTTAGCCTGTCAAAACAGAAATTATGAGCTGTAGGATGGACTGGTTCAGGTGAGGATACATGCTTAAAGCATCGTTCGGGGAGCCGATGTTGATGTTTTACCAGTAGTCCAGAAGATGGCAACCTATCTCTGATTCATGCATACAATCATTTGTTTATTTATTTATCAAAGTTGTCAATCTGCTTCTGTTTGCTAGATGTGTGGTACACACATGGTAAGTGGGTGGATGGTTAAGGGAGGATCAGGTAAACGTGATGAATAATGCAGATAGAGGCAGCAGCGACTAGCAGGACATGAAAGCGTGGCAAAACACTCCTTTTGGTCTCAGGGTCTGAATAGGGTGGAAAATGCTACCTTAGAAGGCCAACAGTGCAATCCATTCACACTTCATACAACGCTAAGATTACATAAGGACTACGCATATGCTTTGTACAACACTAGAGCAGCAGTTTGCTGGGTCTTAAAGCTGTAAGATGTAGAAAGCAAATGCTGGAGTAGTCTGTTCCTGGAGAACGGCAAGTCCAATTTTTTTGGTGTGCATCTCACTACAAGCGCAAGTATCACTTCCAAAGATTGCACTGATATTTTACTGTTGCCATGGGATTCAATTTAATATTAGATAAAGTCAGGTTTGTGTTCATTTGCTTTAGTGAGAGAGAGCATTTGGTAAAGAAAGACACTTCACAATTAAATCCTGAAGAGCGACATCTCATGAGAAGATTATAAATAAAAGTATTAGAGCTAAAAGCGTGTATAGTACTTATCTTAAAAATTGGACTTATTTTTCTTAATACTTCAATATTATATTGAATTATACCACGATTTTTACATGGTTTACTAAGCTTATGATATAAATGTTAAATTTCTGATCGTTCCTTAAATTTTCCAAGAAATGTTATACTTGACAAAATAATTTAATGTTAAAGTGACAGATTTTGAGATAAGTCAAAATTCTGAGATAATAAAAAGAAAAATCTTGATGTATTAATTCATAATTTTGAGGTATTCAGTGGATTTTTTGAGATAAGTCTTGAGGTAATAAATCAAAAATACAGATATACAGTTAATACTGAATTGTGTTGATATGATGTCTGAATTCTGAGATAAGTCAAAGGTAATGAATCGATATGCTGATAAATGAAATCAGACTTTTGAAATATTCATTCAGATGTTTAAGATAACGCAGAATCTTAAGATACTAAATCTATGTGTTGATATATTTGATCAGAAGATTTGGAGATTTTAAGTCAGACATTCGATGTATTAAGTCCAAACTCCGAGATTATAATTTTGGAAATTTAAAGATAAGCCAAACTCATGGAACAGAAAGGTAAAATTATGAGCTGGTGTATTAGAATTTTTCAGAAATAAATAATAATAATAAAAAAAAGCATTTTCCTGTCTGAAATATTGGCTTGTAATTTTGAGAATGTCCATAAGAAAGCTAGTAGATATTTATGATAGCTTTCCAGTGTTATGTCTGAATATCTTATCAAGTCCTGACAATAATCATGATAATTCATGTAGTGGGCATATTGCATATCATTTTTCATAGTGCTTTACCGAACGTTTAAGGACATTTAATTCTATACTCTACAATACGTCGAAGAAATAAAAATAAAATAAATAACTCAGTGTATATGAAATGACTGGTCAAATAAGATGAGATACAAATTACTCAGTGGGTTTGTGTGCATTTGTGTGCCCTTCCTTCATGCTCTGGTGATGATAACGTGTGCTTAGGGAGAGCAGGAAAACTCAGCATGCACCGCTGCTATCTCTCTGAGGCAAGTGGCGCTGGACCGGTGCCTAACCAGAGCAGGGCACTCGGCTAAATCGCACAGTTGGGACAGCAGCAATTAGAACAGTCACTTGTTATCGCAGGCCAAGTGAAATGCGACGCCGCGGGACACAATGCCAAATTCAAATGCAGCATTACTCCATGCGGCCCTGTTGGATTCGGCCACTATCATGCCTCGCTGGATTAAATGAAAGTCTGCCATGCAGGCCATAAGGGAAAGCATGCTAGCAGGACAGCGTCTCTCATTAAAACACACGAGAGGTGGATGTGATTGAGGTAGAGGTTCGGGACGGTACCCACTCCTCGGTAAGCGACAAGAGCAGCACAGCTTGGGTTTATCTAGAGGAGTAATCCAGAGAGCTGTAGCATACTGCTCAATCCTAAGCTTTAAGTGAAGCTAGGTGAAACTTTTTTTTTTTAATCCAATTTTCTCCATAGCCAATTCCCACCTGCTAGCCCAGTCTCCCCTATTGCATGTGCGTCCTCTGAGACACATGAAGCCAGCTGCCGAAAATGATTTTGGATTTTCAGTCTGCGATATCACAGGGTACCTTGCTGTACTTGGAGGATAGTGTTATGTATCCTTTTTCTGTATACGGGTTGATATTGGCTAGTGGATGTGGATAGTGTAGGAAGGGAAAACACTAATAATAATAATAATAATAATAATAATAATAATAATAATAATAATAATAATAATAATAATAATAATAATAATAATAATAATAATAATAAACCAAAAGAA
>NC_062523.1:21765872-21895872 GCF_022655615.1 Tachysurus fulvidraco | reverse complement strand
GGGAAATGACACACTCTTTTGTTCCTTCTTCATATCACACATGATGCTCTGTCATTCTCTCTGCAACACAGAGACAAGCAGCAGCTCTCCCAGACTGCCATGTGTCCCCAGCATGGTTCACAGTGAGGGAGATGGAGCAGGACCCGTCATGGTGGCTGCACATATTTCATGCTTGCTCCTGGCCTACTTTTATCCAACTATTATTATTATTAGCAGCTTGGAGGACTTGGGTGTAGCTTAATAATCATTTAAGGCTTTGTTAAGCACTCGTCCTGCTCATCTACCCCCAATCGAAAATGGCATTCTCTATGTCTTTTTATTTATTTAATTTTTTCTCTCTCAACATATTAGGACCCTGAAAATTACTGCAAGAGATGCTGTTGGATGTCCTGATGTACGTTAATGTATTTAGCAACATTCGAAACATGTGAGTCTGGGTGTTAATAATGCTACTGTAACAGATCTGGGCTTAGATCTAGGATCAACCTCTTGGAGCTAGCGTCAATCCCTAACTGTTTAAAAAAAAAAGACTAAAATGGCTCCTGGTGGATATTCTGTTGTAGATCAGTGTGAGTTGAAGGACAGTAGTGAGACCGCATTTTGGTATATCTCACTGAGATTCTCAGAGGAGAGACGCCTGGTGTAGCTCACAGTGTGTCTGAACCTGTGCCAGCACACCGGTGGCTTCTCTCAGCAGCAGGACAGGGGCGGCTGCTACCTGAGCACAGGAGGCCAGTGGAGATGCTAATCACACTCTGCTGCTGCAGCTGGGAACCTGCATGGCCTACTGAAGGTGTGACAAATACACACACACACAAACACACACACACGCTCAATCAGACAATGCAGCTCAGAAGGGGGCCAGCCAGTGGGCGGCAAGCGGAGGTAAGTGACCCATGGATAGCTCCATTTGAGTGTGTGTGTATGTGTGTGTGTGTGTGTGTGTGTGTGAAAGTCAAGTGTGATTCCTGATCTCTCTCCATAACTCACACACTCCTAACACAAGGAAGGAGATGATTCCTAGCTCATGTCTTAATTAGATGGACCTCATGACCTATTGCATGCTAAACATTTTCTCAACTCATCATTCACAAATATTGCATCATCTCTTTCACTTTACTGTGGGTTATATTTAGCTGTTTGGACCCCCCATGACAATGAGGAGAAGAGAAGGTGGAAATTCCACCATAAAGCCAATCAGAAAAACTCCACACTGGGGACCATAAATCACTGGTTTTCGGGGGCACTGGGAGGTCTGGGAAGTGCACATTTCCCCTTTATTCTTCTTAGGAAGCCCAACTTCATCCTCCTGAACCAGGGTCACCTGTGGTCATGACCTTGGAAAGAGCTTTTATGCATCTGAAACCATAGAAACCCTGAGGTGCATAAGAAACCAAACAAAGTTTCACTTCAGCCAAGCAAAGTGACTGTACTGATTTATAACTGCCATCGGAATACCGAAGCAGCTGCACAAACAGTGTTTGGCATAACAATACCCATTCAACTGAATGATTAGATCTTGACACACAACATGAGGTTTAAAGCAGTACAACTAATTTACACATTCATTTTCAGTAGGTGATTTAAATAGCCTGATCAGGGTCGCCGTGGTCCAGAGCTTATCCTGGGTGTACTAGGGGCAAGATAAGACTACAGACAGGACGGAAAGTCACTCCATCACAGGGTTTGGATGATAATGATTGATAACCATTTCTAATACTACTGTGTGAATCTAATCTGTCTGTCATGATCATTTCTATTATTTCTAATCATTTAGTTGAGGCATAGTGAGTATATACATTGCAATATTTCTAATATATTACATTTCAGAATATCACAGAATTTGGTTGAAAAGGAAATCGGACTTTATGCTTAAGAAAAAATCCATTCAAGATCAACTCTCAATCAACTCTCAACAAATGTAAATCAGCAATGTCAGCTTAACACCATCCTGTCCACAGAACCTGCTTTCACTGAAAGTCTAGAAGATGTATTGGTCTCTAGTTCCTCTTTTCCACTGGAAAGAACCGGGTGCTGGTTCAGAGCTAGCGCTGGTGCTGGTTCAAAGTTGGCTCCACTGGCAAACCGTCTAAGAACCGGTTTGCCTTTCCACCGGCTAGAGAGCCATCACAGCGCCGAGTGTGATGTCACTGTATACGTGTCACGTGTCCTAGCAACGTTAGCGTAGCAGCGGCAAACACAAACACAACAACAATGGCGGATGTTGCTTTACTGTTAATGCTCATGGCTTTGCGAACCTACATTGGCATCCAAATGCGGCGAATAAAACGTGTACGTGCAGCCCCGTGTAATCTGTATAAACAGAGGTTGTAATCGATAAAGTACATAACGTTATTTTATTGTTAACACAGAAAAAAATTTTTGCCTTAGAATGTAGCTGCCTACTATCATGTCAAGTCAAGTCACCTTTATTGTCACATCACCACGGCACATGTGCCATGGTGAGTGAAATTCTTGGGAGCGAGCTCCAGAAATTGCAGAACCATTTACATACAGTAGTAAGAAACATAAATAGAACAATTTACAAACAGGTTAAAAAAATGTGCAAATGTGTGCTGATAATGTATCATATCGCGGTAACGTAAAAATGTATTAAACATTAGTATACTTAAAGTACATTATCAAATGCGCTAACAGTAGCCCCGCCCCCAGCTCATGACGCAAGCGGTTCTTAAGTCTAGACCAGCAACATTTTGGTGCTACTTAAGAACCACTTTTCCTGGTTCGGAGCTGGTGCTTTGGCGGTCGAAACAGAAAGAACTGGTTCTAAATTAGGCTCTGGCTCTGAAAAAGCACTCGAACTGCCTCGGTGGAAAAGGGGCATAGGTCAAACTGGAGAGCTCAGCAAGAACCTCCAGAGAGCTCCAGAAAACTAAAGACACAGCAAGGCCTGATGGAGCAGGCTGAGGGGCAGGTAGACTATTACTCAGAGGTCATGTTATCCCCATATCTCCATGGCCAGTTGCCCGTTTAACATCGTCAACCTTCCTTCTCACATCTGCAGCCCATACTGAGCCCTGCTACTCCCATCCCTAACACATGGCCACAGGACCACAGTACGGGGCCAGACATGCTGATAAAGGTAGACGGAGGTAGACATGTCACAACACAGCCAGGGGTACTGGATGAAGGGGCAGAGAGTCATCAGATGGGCCGGAGAAATCCGATCGCAACAGTGATCGAGTGAGAAAGACGAGAGAGTGAGAGAAAGCCTCGAGGGAACAAATCATCACAAGGTTTGGGAGGAGTCTGTGACTTAGTGGTGACAGTAATGAGCAACACAGACAGCAGTCTGAATTTCTTTTAAATAAAAAAGATAAAATAATATAACGATTTGACACGGCTATTGAATTTTTATGCGGCCTACAAACCTAACCCGCATCAAATCGTAATTCAATTCAACAGAGATTTTACCCCTTAAATATTACATTTCTGTGAAGGATCATTAAAACGATTTATTGAAAACTAATAAATAATAGCACACCAACACATTTCTTTTTAAATAGAAGCTTCTGAGTAAGATCATGTTCCACTTTTATGTATTTTGTTTTAGATATATGTGCAGGTGAAAAAAAGTTGGAAGCTTATTCATATCCTTTATGACTTGTGTTCCAGTTTTAGAGCCTAACACCCATGTAGGCCATGCTAAATATGCCCAGAAATAACACCGGGCCTCCCTACTGTCTCTGAGATTGCCCACCTAGGAGCTTGGCACACGCCACAGCACACACAAAACCCAGAAGATTATACTCATATAGCATATTTCATAATGCAAACTTCTCACTTTTCCCTTCCTCTCCTCCCACTGTCCACAGCCAGCTTCATTTTAGCTGGGCGTGAATAATTGTGACAGATTTTCCGTTCGTTTTCAGCCATCTAGTTTCCCAAGCACAGTGCCGGGTCATTGATAACACTGACACAAAGCAGTTTTTGAAACAGATTCGAGGTGTGGCAGGATATTGTGTCTGCAAAAAAAAAAAAAAGAAGAAGAAGAAAAAAGAAAAACATACCTTAGCCACTTTCCCTTTCCCCTGTAATTAGAAAGCTGGGGCAATTATTGGGAAAGACAACCCGCAAGTTCAGGTGAACGGGGACAAGGAGGGAGAGAAAAAAGGGAGGGATGTGGAGGAGTGTTTTCGGGATGCTGTTGCGGGCTTCTGACAATAGTCCAGGTGTAATGCGCTGCTCTGTACAGGTGACCACAATGCCACCTAACAAGCAGGTAATTACCCCACTAAGGTAATTTGCTGAACTAAGTGCTACTTTCACTGACTGTTGGTGTGACCATGTGCAATTAGACACAAGGCCCAACAAAGGCCCATGTGTCCCTTTCAGAACATGGACTGGGAGAACACAGACACAAAGGGTGACATGGCACATGGACATGTCCAAAAGGAGAGGTTGTGTCCTATGTACCTCCCCAAGGCTTTAGCTGAGTCTACGCTGCAGGTCCACGGAGCAGCAGGATCACGTAACGTTAAGAAGTCTGTAATGAGTTCCAATTTAGGATGGGAGACTATAATTAGGGACTATAATTCTCCATATGCTGTTCATGTGTTGCATGCACACCTAATCTTTCTTTCTTTCATTCTTTCTTTCTTTCTTTCTTTCTTTCTTTCTTTCTTTCTTTCTTTCTTTCTTTCTTTCTTTCTTTCTTTCTTTCTTTCTTTCTTTCTTTCTTTCTTTCTTGCCAACAGGACATCAGTATATCCTTTATATTCCTATATTACTTGGTAGTTGGGGTGTGTCCTGTCTGTCACATACAGATCAATACAAAAAATCGATATCATTTCAAGCAACAGTATGAAAATTTCTCAGCATTTCTCATCTTTCTCAAATACAAAAGCATAAACACTACAATTTACTTGAGTATTTAAGGAAAAGGAAAAAAAAAAAGATAGATAAATTTGATTTATGCATATATAGATTTTTTTAAATAGACTTAAATAAATAAATAAAGGAGCAAGTTAAATATATATATATATATATATATATATATATATATATATATATATATATATATATATAGGAGAAAATACTCTTATTTCTTGAATGTTAGCTCAAAATTATGATCTATATATCTAGCTGATTTATGTTTCTTCAGCCGTTTTGGAATAAGACATTATGTTTGTATGAACATTCATAATAAACTGCTTGAAACTGCTGTCTGATGAAAAAAGAAACCACGCTGACTTCCAAAAATAGCAATTAGCAACCACTTTGTTTTTTAAAAAGCTTTAAAATGTAGCGATTAAAGAAAACCCTAACACAATTATAAAGTTCTGGTACTTTCTTATTCCTGAAAATGGTCCATCCGCACGCGCGCAAACACACACACACACACACAACAGAACGCAGATTTATACGAAGCTAAAGTCTGTCACCTTTACCGCTAGCATGTATGCAACATATTGGTCACATACAGTGAATGAACAGTTTATATAAAACAAAGGGTTGTGTCTGAAAACCTACAATAATTTCAATTTAGTCTGAGCACAAGGCAAATTATATCTGACAGGGACATTCAACATTATCATACAGTGACTACAAATGTTATTAGCTTGTATTAAATAACAAACCACCCTGTCTATACAATCATTGCACCAATAAAGAGATATTGAGAAATAAAAGGCCCTAATAAATGAGTTAGAACTGTCATCACCCTGACACAGTCTCTTCCTGAGGGGTAAGAGATCATTATGCTGATGCTGAGACAAATGAAAGTGTGTGTGTGTGTGTGTGTGTGTGTGTGTGTGTGTGTGTGTGTGTGTGTGTGTGTGTGTGTGTGTGTGTGTGTGTGTGTGTATCTAGAGAGCTTGCTCAGAATTCACATCCATGTAAACGTGCACCAGCCTGATAATAAATGCTCCTCAGCCTGATGATGGCTTAATTACCAGTGTAAAGAAAGTGTTTAATCTCTGACCCGTTTCATGTTCTTGCTACTCTCTTTCTCTGGGAGTGAGTTTGTGTGTGTGTGCCAGAAAGGCACCGCTGCGTCCCACTCGTAGAGAGACCCCTGCCGTCTGCCACGGGCCTGTAGGGTGCAATTAGGAGCCCCTAAATGAAGTTGACTATCCGGTTTCGTTTTTCTTCTTATCCTGCCCCCACCTCCCTCTCCCTTTGCCTCATCCTACGTAATTAACTCAGAGAACCATCGACCATGCCAGGCGTTGAGACACACACACACAAAAAAAAAATCACAACAAAACAACAAAAAAGAATTCTTACAACCCACATGATCATGCAGCAAAGCAGGCTTGATTTCAGCACCAGGACTCCCAGCACAATGAATTCTCCACACCTGTGCATGTGTGAACATTAAACAAACCACAAAAGGCTCTCCCATGCAAGTAATATAAGACATGTACATCATAACAAGGCCACAACTTGCTAACAAGGCCACCAAGCCTGCCAACGGGGTCTAGAACCAATGAAGAGCATTAGACCCCCCCTTGCTTTTAGCTACACAAACAAAGCCAATCCACCTTAGACGGCAGGGGACAGGATGCCCTGGCTGCTTATAGCAACTTGAGGCTGAACATAAGAATGGCAGGAAAGCCGCTCAGGCCTGGCTGACTTTGAAGTGAGCCACTTCTAAACTTTTCAGATAGGGCCAGGACGGCAACTTTGAAGGCGAGTTATCCTCCGCCGCCGCGTGTCCTGTTGTGAACGAATTGTTTCCTCTTGTAATTAATCTTTATTTTTTTGGGAGAAACGGACACTCTGTGTTTGTTCTATGGGATGCTGGTGGGTCTTGAGAAATGGGTCAGGTGCCTCTCACACAGGCAGGTGGTGACTAAGCACAGGTGGCAGTGTTTGGGCTTTCCTAAGGAATCTCCTCAAGGATGACCACCCACCAACTGGCCACTTCCTCTACCAGGTCATGACCTCTACGCATCAACTGCCTGAGTGTGGTCAAGCAAAACCATTAATCACAATGAGGTCACATTGTAGGCTTGCCTTACCTCATAGTGTATGTAAAGACTAGTGAACAACACCACAAATCATTACACAATGCTATAATGTTTGCCTTTTGACTCCTGTGACCCAGCATTTCTCTACAGGATATGCGTTTTAAGACAACAGGGGCCACCAGGCTTACTTTTATGAATCTCAGTACACCAAATGCGATTACTGACATCCAGGGCACTCAGAAAGTGTGACAACATTGCTGTTTTTTCCATTAAAAGTCTAATTGTGTGTGTATAATGTGAATTTCCTTTGAGAACTAGACAGTATGCTCTGCTACTTGAATGCAGAACACCAACCCCAGAGAGTGCAATATCAATTCTCTGAAGAAGAAGAAGAAGAAGAAGGAAAAAAAAAGAGAACGTTTACTTGGTTATCCAGATTTTTTTATGCTACAGCAGATTGAGCGTACATCCTCAAGCTGCATGCTACGATCGACCGGATTAACACACGTAAATAAACGTTTCTCTATTTCTGATAGAATGTATAATCATAGAATTAAGTGTGTAATGTGCCAGGAAAGAACATAAAAGTTTTCAGCATGACAGACACTTAGCTAAATTGTCTCAAATGTCAACATTCATCGAGCCTGAAATCTCCAATGTTGATACAGCATGATGGCCCCACTTCTCTGTAACTCGGGCACAGCACGCCATTTTCAAAAGTAACTGCTTCCATGACAGGCAGTTGCTATGATGAATTGTCAATCACCTTGAAAACATTAACCCGCATGCATTGCCAAACCGGTACTTAATGTCTGTTTATGATTTATGAGATAGAAAAACCTAACGAGAGCGGATTCAAGCTTCACTGTACTGCGCCGCTTGTCACTGATAGATGTTCCTAGTCACCAGTGAGACTCATAGTGCGGAGCCTGCTGCGTGATTGCTAATATGGAGGCACCCCTGGGAGAATATGTTATAGCTGGATTAGCCTTCTTTTTCCATTAAAGCCGCTGCAGTAAAGATGTCTTTCTTCCCTCTACAGTGTCTGGTTTCATCTTCTAGTCTCATATGCTCATATGATGTATCCTGTGACTGCTTATTAATCCTCATTTCGAAGGCTGTGTACCTTTTTTAGCATCAGAGACAGTTTACAGATTTAAAGTCATAAATGTGAATTTCTACAACGATTTCTGTTCATGGCACTGAGCATAATGATTGCCATTTAATTTTTCTTCAGTATAGGACAATCAAGAAGCATCTTTTTTTTAAGCGAAAAATAATACTGTAATAATAAACAATATATAATTTTTTACTTCTTCTGATTCTTTCACTCCTGCCAATTTGGCAGTCGGACACTTTCGGCTTCTGAAATCGCTGATTGTGTTTTAAACGAGTTAGTCTTGACGCCCATATCCTGTAAGTGAAGCCAGGTCATAGTAATCCGTCCAGACAAACCCTGTGCCCCTCTCTAAATAAATGCTACAGTGTTCACCAATGAAATGCATTAAACTCTGACCTGGGATATTCTTAGCTCACTGATCTCGCTCCAAGCCCACTCCGAACGCTCTTCTTCGTGAAATAGGGAACGAGTGCCGAGCTGCACGTTGGCCTATCCCGACAGGAAATTCCATTCTGTTCCCCAGCCACTGAACACAATACTACCAAAAACACTGCAGATGAAGGCACAAGGGCCAGGGGTTTTCTTTCTCTCCCTCTGTAGATAGTGCTCTTTCAAGCCATAATTATCTTGTTCAGATGAGAGAGGCGAATATGAATTATGTAAGTGAGACAGGATATGCAAGCCAAAACACACAGAAACAAACCATATGGAACAATTGTGCTTTGATGAGCTTCATAATTCTGTCTAGGGATGGACCAGGCGAATGGCTGAGTCAGCACTGAGGTTCACTCCAATGATTTTTCCCTCTGCGTTCAGTATTTAATGAAATCATAAGAAATAATCGGCCAGTGTGAATTGTAACAGTAAGAGAAAGTTCAGAGAAAGTTCCTGCTCTCCAAGGCCAATAAATAATGTCTATTCCAAATGCGATACTATTTATAACACTGTGGGATTAAATTCTCGAATCTGATTGGTCGGAAGATGTTGATTCATTTACTATCAATTTGTTATCTCTGTTTGCTGTACATTAAATTCTTCACAAGTATGATAAAAGAATCCGTTGGCAAATTGAAGTAAACATTGAAGTAAACACTTTGGAACATATTGTTATCAGAAATTAAACAACTTTAAATCAGGCCATAGCACATCCATGAACAACGGCACATCCTGTCATGTTTGATTTCTTATTCACAGCACTAGGAGATGAAAGTGGCTTTTGTTTAAGGTAAGTGGTAGCTCAGTGGTTAAGATGTTGGACTACTATTTGAAAAGGTACATTTAAATCCCAGGACCACTAAGCTGAGACTGTAGAACCTGTGAGCTAGACCTGAACCCCTAAATTGCTCAGTAGTATATTTGAGATAAATATATGTCATTCTGGATGAGAGTGAAAAGCCATACATGTAAACGTATAAGACTGACCTCTTTGTCTGTCATCTATTATTACCACATGGACATTCTTGTACATTTAACTCATGTATATGTGATTGTTTCCAATTAATGTGGTCTTGTTTGGTCCTTTAATGGACAAACTATCTATGCAGTGTTAGTGGAAGCTGTTTTCTTGTATTGACCTCAATGCACAGCATGACTCGGTAGTGAAAAAAGAGAATAGAGGCCAGGACAAAATGAACAGACGGTCCTCCCTGCTCCATGCTCTTATCAGAAAAACACTGCTGCGCTCGAGTCAATAGACTGGTGGAATTTTAGCGCTTGCACTCTGGAGCTGTTGGGTAGAAACGAAATGGAAAATGAGTCAACATTTATTACATCTGTAGTAAAAACACTTTGCAACATTTTCCACCTTTCGTATGAGGTAATGTGATCTCTATCAATATGACAACTACGGAAACATGAGCTCAGACAGTATGTTTCATCAGCGTGAATGGAAATCAAGAAATGAATGTGACTTGTTGCATGGGTATAAAAACCCCAACATAAACACTGCCTCAGGAGCTGTGCGGAGCAGGAATGACTGGAGGCTCTTCATTATCTGTGAATTTATTCATTAATCATTAACTCTTGTGTGGCCTGCTTTGAGGAGCCAGTGGCAGGTGACACTTTTTCATATGGCCACTGCAGCGCGCAGCTGGGCAAAAGGAATTCACCCATAATTCCACACAAATTATTCAGCTCCTAGGAGAATAGGGCTGCCTGGTAAACACACCATAAGATCTGGGCCGCACTTAATTAACTCTGCAAAATCCACAAAAGTATGGTGAACACACACGCTCAAGAGAAGGATAGCCTACAATGCAATTTCAAATCCAATCAGTTCAGGGAAAACTTACAGTAGGTTTGTGCATTTGCAATGAAATTAATCTGTGTTGAATTTGGACAGAGATTTACTTTGCAGCTGAACAACAAAGAGGAGTTGAATGTGATAGATGCCTTTATTGAATTCAGAGAGCATTTATTCTACACACTCTATTGAGGAAAAGACACATCAACAGCAGAGACTGGACTGCTGATGAACAGGTCACTGAGTCATTCACGTTCAAAGAGAAAGTGTGAGAGAAACTTCAGTACCGATCCCCAGCAAAGGCTAACAAAGTAACAAAGCGTCAGACCGACACCAGGAGAAAATCCAGGAGAAAATCCCAAATGAAAATGTACTCTCTAATCCGGAGCTGAATGGCACAGAGGAGTTCTAACGCTATTTGTGACCACAGTGCACGCCTGAGACGAATCTCACGTTTAGGGAGTGGATGGCTTCAGCCGGCCAGACTTAAAAGAGCTGCGAGCACTGTTAGCCACCTGCTTTGCATCGGCATACTCAAAGGCATTAGAGAAGCACCATGATTGTGAAGAAAGCAGCATTGTGGGAGGCCTTGGTGGGTATTGTCCTGCTCCAGCAAGATCTGAAGGACATCTGCACTGGTCAGACCAGAGGAAGTTGTAATCAGGGGGCAGCACTTTCCCATATCTGTTCAGTCATGGCAAGATTGGAGTTTGGAAAGAGGAAACATCATCTTTAAAGCCAGTCATGGATTTTGCATCTCTTAATATGGAATAAGGGCCTTGCCAATATTAAAGGAAGCTATTGTAATATTGGCCAATGTTAAGCCATGAAAGTCTAATAAAGATTTCATTTACATTAAATTAAAAAACATGACATGACATGACTGTTAAGGGGCAGATAACACACAGACACTCCCCCTCACTTCTTCCTGATACAGGATGACAAGACAACGACTCTATCTCCTGCTAATTAAACAAATCAATTAAGAAACTGTTGTTGGAACCATGTAACTGATGTTCAGTAGTCACTATAACAGCCCTACTGGGAGTTCCACCACTGCATTAAAACACTGTCCTCTCGTACTCCACTCCATTCCAAACACTTATTTGCACCTCGCTGTAATGTCAGTAGAAGCTGTGAGTTATGGAAATGCAGATGACTGCCATGGTCTCAGTGTGTGATCAGATGGGTTCACTTCACATCCTACACAGAGAACTTGCTCCATAAACTCTAAAGTACCCCAAAGGTCCCTAATGAAAATAGATCCAGCCATCAGCTCAGCAGTGGTCCAGATGCTAGATAAGGGTTGCCCATTTGCATACTCTTCACACCATGCAACTCCTGTTCAAGCAGATCAATTATCATATTAAATTTACCCTCCTCAGTTAAAACGATTAAGTTTCAAATTGTTTTAGATGGCCGTCATTAATCCTTACCATAGGCTAAGTGCTTTGGCTGCAAATTTGATTGGCCTCCTGTATCAAGGGTCAAATTAACAGCATACTAATGTTGAACCCTATTTAATTTGTGGCAAAGGGATTCCATATTAACATACAAGGTTATTAGCACCATTAAGTTAACATACAAAAACTCTCAAGTAGATAACTGGCATCTGTCTGATGCCATATATGTGACGGGATACACTTTTATTTAAAAAGAACATCGAATTCTTAATGATTTAAAAGAAATTTCTTCAAATGAAGACACCATAAAAGTACTGTATTTTAATAGAAAACGAACGCCTGTATAATTATTATTTTAATTCCTGAAAGTGTTATGGTTTGCCAGTTATATTTTCCATTCTTCTGTCATGTATCGAAGAACAAAATTTTAAATTTAAATGATATTTAAACTAAGGAGTAGATGTTTCTGCCAACAGGCATCTGCCTTAGAGCAACTTGCCAGGCCATGACTGTGGATATCCTTGGAAAGCTTAAACTGTTTATCTAAGCAGTAATGCCTATAAAAAAAGGTGGTAGTGGCGCCTGGGCTGGCTTGGTTGTGCTTGTGTGGCCAATGTCAATATGAGCACTGGTCTATCAAAGCTGTGTAGATCCCTGGAAGCTTTGTTGGTTTGGATAATGAGCCACTAGAGCCCAGGTCTGTAACTTGATCCTACTAGACATTGGTTGAAAGAGATTTCCAAGCCATTAATACCCTTGTATGTATGAATGTAGTGGTTTACAAAAGTACTTAAAAGACTGTACACCAAAACAGCTATATAAACTGAAGACATATTTATGAATTTGGAAGTTAAATGTGCTGAGAAGATTTAATACATAGACATACAGTACATATTGTGTATGAGCTGAAGACTTCCTATCCAGTAGTGAACCAATTACTGACAAGTGTACTAAAGAAAAGTGACTTCAAGAAATGCGGTCAAGTGTTAAAAAACACTTGATTTTAATCATATAAAGTTTAATTATTGTGAAAATCATTTTCATTTATTTATCTAAAACTGTTAAATGTTTTTGGAGTATTTTCCCTAAGCTAGAATGTGACCATCAATGCTAGTCTAAATGGCATTAGCAAGAAAACAAGCTAAATTTAAATATAGCCAGATAATGTCAAAAAAAAAAAAAAATTACCTCAACATTCATTTTCATATAAGATATAGTGCTTGATTTCTAGGAAAGAAAAGAAGAGGATTCGTTTTATACAAGTCTTTGTTTACTCCTTTATATTGAAACATTTTATCAAGGTGCTCAATTTTCCACTGCAGTCTTGTGGCTTTCCACATAGTCACACACATACACACACACGCACACACGCACACACGCACACACACACACACACACACACACACACACACACACACACACACACACACACACACACACACACACACACACACACACACACACACACACACACACACACAGATAGATATAATGCTACACTGTGTAACATGAGACAGTCACAAACAATGACAAATTGCCATGGCCTGTAATAGATTCTTTTTCTACATTAATGGAACGGACTGGACGCTAAACTTAGCCCATTTACTTGATCTTTTACATGCATTGTCTGGATGACAGTAGATTTGTAATGAATGTCTACAAAAAGCATTTTTTTCTTGGAAACATGAGGATAAATAATACTCAAGTAATATGGTATATGGATAAATAACTAATCTGGTTTCCAGCTCTGCTCTGATGCTATATTCATAACCAAAATGCAGGAACATTTCAAGTCATCTCTTCAAAAGATACTGCACTATTGTCATAGCTTGTCCACTCAAACACATAGCCTTGCACTTTGCACCTTATATATTCTAATTAAGCCAATACTCTGCATCTTGGAGAGTTGATGCACAGCTGTGTAGCTCTGGCATTAGAACTAGCTCCATGTCCTTCACATAAGCTCTCTCACTCTGTCTCGCTCTCTCTGCTCCCCATGTAGCCTGGTGCCCACTCGTCAGATGGTGGGGTTCACCCTTGTTTCTTCGCCCGCCAGCATGCACCATCCAGTGTCAGAGGATCAAATGAACCATTTCCACTGCACTGATGCCCTCTTGACAGACAGGCTGAGTTGGTTGGGCTCGTCAGATTGGCTGGCTCCAAAGTTGACAGCAAGGTCAGGAGAGACAGCTCTCAGCTCAGCCCAGGACAGCCAGGGATGAACCATGCATGCCACTTCAGAGTTTCCGTTGACTCATTTGAAGCGGTGGTGGAGTTCAGGGGTGGAGGAGTGCTAGTGATGACCATTCACACAAGCTATGCACAGCATTTAGTTTAGCTCATATTTAATAGAGCTCTGGAAATGAAGGCAGCTCAGTTTCAGTTTGATAACTGCCATACAAGTAAACATACCATGATCGCAACATGCTATAGTTTTAAATTGTTGGCACTGACTTGCATTAAACCTTAGTTTAAGCTTCTATAAGCACATCAAACATTATTCATTTTCCATAAAGGCAAAAAAGACACAGGTTGTGGCAAACTGCCTGAGGAAAGTCTTCCTGCTGCCCCCAGCTTGGCTAAAGGTCCCGCTGCACACATACACACCCACACCAACCCATCACACCACTGAGTGACTTTTCTACAAGCTGTTCACAGTGGGGCTGCAATCTGGAAGGTGCAATATTGTCAGAAAATACCACAATAGCTTCAGTCTTGATAGCTTAATTAACAAATGCTAAGATGCACAAATTAGGTTTATTTCACAGTAAAATAGATCGAATATCAAAAAGTAATAAACATTTAACACACAAAGGAGTTATTTATTTTTCAGCGATGCTTACAGTGATGATAGATATGGCTTCCTCTTGATATTCTTTCATTGGTAGCAGACTACATCTAAATCTTGAATCCTGATGCTTTTTTTAGGCATGCTAAATTCAGAGCAGAAATACACAGAAGAAATAAAAGTTTTTTTTGTTGTTTTTTTCAGATATTCTTCATCCAAGCCTCTAGTTCCGCTAGTCCAGATTTTGGAAAAGCAGGCCCGGTGTTGTCACAACAATCGCAGCTCTTACCAGAACACAGAACTGTAGGATTTGCCAAGTCCTGACACATTGTAGCACAGCTGATTAATCAAGCTTTGAGAACACCTGAGAAATCAATTAATGTGAGTTCTGACAGTTACTTTTTGAGCTCAGTCAATATGGCTGTGTGGCTTTTTCAAGGAGCAAATGCTTGTTATTGGGGAGTGTGAACGGGGGCAAAGTGGGGGAGGAAATGGTGCTTTTATGTGTTTTTCTTTTTTGTGAGAGGGCCTCTATGTGCCTGATTGCCAAAATAAATGAAGTGGGAAACAGTCCCAAGCCTATGATGCAGAGGACCATAGGGGAGATCATAGCCCCTCAAAAAAGAGCCCTTTCTGAAAGAGGATAGATGCAGGAGTCTACGATACGCATGGCTGAAATTAGAATGGGAAAACTGCAGCTGAACACAGTGTGCGTTAAAGTATTCACATCTTATTACTGCAGCCATGCACACATAAATACACAGAGTCACTCTATTTACTCTGCACAGCGATAAAGCCATCACAGGCTGGTGTCTCTCTGAGGGGAAGTGGGCCATTTTCTCAGGAGAAGTTGCTGTATTCTTTTGATGCATTATAGGTTAAGACTTTCCAAAACAACGCCTCTGGGCTGTAGCCTTGTCGAGTAATAGCTTGCGGCGTAGCTCAGCCATTGACACACTGTTTTAACCAAATTCATGCGAATGCAGGGAGAAATATAGAGTCACTCTCAAATGAGGTCTTATTTATAGTCACACACTTCCACATGTCTTTTAAGTCAAGCCCTGTTATCTGTTTCTTCCCTTGAAATAAATCTCTCCTCATCCAAGTGTGGTGTTATCTAAGATGCTATCTGAATGCCGGAGCCTTTGAAGGGCAGCATGAGGAGCAGATGCTGACTGGTTTTGATCAGCTTGCCTCTTTCGCTTTTAAGGCTATTCTGCTGAAGGAAATCCGTGTAAAGAGCGCATGGAGTGAGAGCAGCACTGGAAGTGGTGGCTTTGGTACTGATTTATAAACCAGGATGACCCAAAGACTTCATTATCTTAATCCTGCTGGATTTGGCCATTTCAAAGATCAAGGTCTGATCCGGAATTACTGGGAGTTTACCAACGCCTACACATTCAGCTCTAGTAGCAAATTCCTCACTAAATAATCTTTGTGTGTTATGATACTTAACATTAATATTGGCATTGATCAATTATCCCTATCCTTGCTATTCAAAGAAATTGTCATCTTAAACCATTTTGGCCTTTCACAGCCATGGAGAATGGTGAGTATGGTGGGTTTGATGACCACTTTTTAAAATGTGGCAGCACAAGAGCAGACACTTTTCTAAGACGTACTTTTGAGTGGTTTTCACACTGGAAACGTTTGCTACAGTATGGTCAGAATCTGAGTGTGATTTTTCCTGGTGCCCTTGCAGCATTGGTTTGGTCAAACCCTAGTGAACACTTTTACAAAACTTCCTTTTAAGTGATTTTCACACTAAGAACGTTTGCTGTGGTCCAAATCTGAGTGTGTTTTTTCCTGTTGCCCCCACAGCAATGGTCTGGTCACTTAAGTCTATCAAACCCTAATGAATTTGAGTTAATCTATCATCATCACAAATGCTCATGGAGAACGCAATCATATTGACTCACCATATATTTTTTTTTTGTTGTTGTTGTTGCTATTATGCACAGTTAGGCTCCTCACCTCTTCTGTGTCCCACAACATTCCCCTGCCTCTCATGGTACATGTGTTGTGAAAACTAATGATTTTGTCATCAGCATATTTTACATTTGCAGCTTATTTTTCTTCCTGAACAAGTTGCGTCACATTCTCAGGGAATTGCGGCACAGTACCAGTGCGACCGAACTGATCACACCACCTCCTACAGGTAGTCTCGGGTTCGGTACCATGCTGTGCTTCCTAGTCCACGTGACAGCTTTCACATTACTAATTTTTCATGTGAATCGTGCTCTGTTTCAGACTAAACTGCCAGTATGAAAGTCTTCTTGATCTTCCACTTACAAACTGAGACTTAACTTGGTACAGCTAAGTCTAAAGATGAAGTAGTGTTATAATTTCATCTGCTGCATCTAAAAGATTTTCACGTCTGTGTAGACTAAGAGGAATCAACAATGAAAAATAGCAGCTTTGCATATAACATGA
Source organism: Tachysurus fulvidraco (assembly GCF_022655615.1). NCBI lineage: Eukaryota > Metazoa > Chordata > Actinopteri > Siluriformes > Bagridae > Tachysurus > Tachysurus fulvidraco. Next base: position 21,878,951 of record NC_062523.1, on the reverse strand, counting down.
CATAATATGCTGTGCACTGTCGTGACCTCTAATCTTTATTAGCCAGATAAACCAGCTATATTTCACAGTGACTGACATATATCCCTGGGCACTCGTGAGCAGTGGAGTTTGTACAGTAATAAAAAGCTGGCTGAAATTTCTTACAGCTGCTGTGTTTCACTCTCCTGCATAGGTCAGGAGATTTTGAACAAGATCAGTCTCCAGGTCTCACATAAGGTTCAGAATATCTACTGTATGAGCCATGTCAGTTCATATCATCGTGACTAGATTTTATTCTCGAAAATAGAAGGATCCTTCAAAATGATCATAAACTCTTACACATATGTATTAAAGTATATTTCTTTTTTGAACTGGATTTACATTACGCCTCTCGGCAAATAAGTTGCAATGCTATTGCATGAAAGACAGTTGCATGTGCTATTGCATGTTGTAATATATGACATTCTGAGGAACATTTGTGCTGGCATCTTTAATTTGAAGTTTGAGTTTTTTTGGCTTGGTGTTGTAATGCTCGTCTCATTTTTGTCAGTGCCCTTATGTTTGCAGTGTACACGACAACAACCAGATGGTAGAGCCTTCTGTATTGAGAGCCACTGCTTAATTAAAGCTGCACAACTGTAATGGTCCCATTCAGCACAGACAGAAGAGGAAATTAATCTGAAGGGAAAAAAAAGGCTTAAGTATTCATGACCCATGAATAAAGAGTTTCAACTTTGGAGCGGGTCAACCCATGAATATTTATTGAAAAGTATATTATGCTAAGTTCTGTTTGTGACGATTCTGACCATGAAGGGTGATACAGAAAATAACAGCACTGCATTTGCATTTGCTTTAAAAAGCTAATAGAAACCTTTGTATGGTTTAGAAACATAAGGTTTGAATGAGATTAAACATATATGTTACTATGCTTGATAGCTATAAAATCAGCCAGAGTATCCCAGACCATGTTTCCTACCCTACATTAGTTCCACATATTTGGGTAGCAATGACCTTGTCAGTGTTAATTCAGTGTGTCTTAAGCTGGGTTCTTGCACAGGTTCTGAATGACAGCTTAAGTATACATGTATAACATGTATAAGAAATACTATTAAAGATCTCTGTTACTTGCCCTACAAATGTCTGGTGTCCTATAAAGGTGTGTTCCCATCGTACTGCCAGGATCGAACCCCGATCCCCCCCGTCACCCTCAGCAGAAGAAAGTGGTGACTGAAGATGAATGATTTCATTTCTATTGCTAAAGCAGTGCAGTTTTGATGTTCCCACATACTCAGTCTGGATTCAGACTTTTTTTTCTCAGCTGATTTTATTGAAGACAATTTCAGTATATTAACATTAATTGCATTTAATTCACACCTCATATGTTGCCATAATTTTCCAATAGTGTCTAGAACACCAGCAAAGCATTCTAACTTCAAACTTTAAAAAAAAAAAAAAAAAAAAAAAAGCAGGGCATCACTTTTTTCTCCACCTTTCCTGTCAAATGAAATCTGATGCAACATGAATAAAATACAATATATTAAAAATAATAATAATAGATTTGTTTTTTTTAAATAACAAACAAAGACGTATATGATGATTTGTAAATGGCAGGTATTAAAACAAACATTAAAAATGAATAATTAATAATTAAATAATTACTGTTCTATTTACATAAATAGAACAGTAATTATCACATTAACCACTTCAAAATTAAGAAAGAAAAATAGTTTTGTGTATGGAATGTGTAAAAACGTTTGTATCTACTGTTGGGAGTCGAAATCATTGCCTGCAAAGGGAACAACATATTTATTTTTATTTCTTTAAATTGTGCATTGGCAGTTTTGTATAACCACAAGATATAATCGAGGTCATGAAAGCATAATGTGTGCATGTTAGAGGTCGTTCAGGATAGTCTTGTAATTCTTTCTATTGAGTCGCAAATTAATACACTGATGGAAATCATTTATTATTTAGGATAAACAATGCGCACAGTTTGAATAATAAGCTGACCGAGCATTTATCTCTGCTCTGATCTACTTAGTGAAAGCAATGGAGAAAAAATATATTGTCAATGATCCATTTAAATAACGAATCATGTTTATTTATTTATTTATTTATTTATTTATTTATTTATTTATTTATTTATTTATTTAATATTGGTCTTAAATGGAATTCCATAGTTTTTACAGTATGTATGGCCCAAAACATAAAATTTCAGAACAGCATATTGTAAAAAAAAAAAGTGACACTAGATTTAAAACCTTTCTTTTCTCATGCTGAAATGACACAAGAAAAAAAAAACATCTTAAGTTCAAGGTCAGAAACGTACGTAACTGTGACAAACTCCTGTTTTTGGCAAACCCTGCCTCACACAAGCATCTGACGCCACTGTCTGAACAACATGCAAGTCTGCAGTTACATGAGGTCTGCATACCGATGTGCATAACCCAAATCTGAATATAACCCAAGATCCTTAAAATATAGCTTTTTAAAATGCAGCCATGGAGATCTGACTTAGGCTCATGGTTAAATATGTGATATATTAGTGAGCAGTCGAGAGCAAAAAATTCAAACACCAGGAGGTCAGTTAATGGTCAGTGAAGCGTCCGCTCATTGCATCACAGCTTGATAAGGGAAGAAAAGTCTGATTATATTAATAGACAGTGTGCTTCAGGTGACACTAGCTGGAAAAAGTCAAGACATTTTTGGATTTAACCACAGGTAGATCAGATCAAAAGGAACTGCATTAATGTATGATTGCTTAAAGCAAAAAATACCAGCACAGGATGATAATGGAAATGCTGCATGTTTCTCACAATCACAATCTGAATTTCAATTCTGTGTATCTTTAGGGAGTGTGATTTAGTCAGAAGGAAACCAACAACCACATGTCTTTGCATATCAGATGTATCTGTCAGAAATAAAACTGCTCAGTTTCCTATGTTACATGTTAGAAAATTCGTTTGCGTTTAGGAGTCCACAGTGTTGATGGGCATGCAAGCAGACGCCAGGTTCCATTGGCTGGACACATTCGTGCCTCTCCCGTCAAATATCCACCTGCAGAGATGCAGAGACAAGACTGTTAGCGTGCAGACAGACACAAAGCAGCTCTCAAGTTCATCTCCCTGTTACCATGCGGCAGCCATTTTAAACAGATGGTGCCCAAACAACCTGTCATGTTTACGGCTGCTGCCATAAAAGACAAGAGTCCAACAACACAGTCCTTCAGAGGCCCCCAGGGAGCAGCCAGGACCCTGCACACAGCTGCCTGGGGGAGCGGAGGGGTTCCAGCCCCGGTCCTCAAAACTCCTCTACCTATCCGGACATGCTACATTTACTGCAATTAAACAAGTACGGCATTTGAATATGCGATGACACCTCACAACCTGCTCAACGGGGCCTGCATATAATCGCGTCCCCGTGGAGCTGGAGAGAAATTGTCCGTGTCACTATTAATGAAGGAATTTGCATTGTGATCTTAATTAAGGAGGGTGGGATAATGAAGCTCACTTCTGAATTAGTTAATCGAGAAAAAACTTGTACAAATGTGTTTGCATGGCCTATAGGCATGGCCCACTGGTAATGTATATTCTGCCAGAGGTCGGCAGGGGTTACGTCACATAAAGGTAACAGCTCGCGAATATAGCAGGTGCTACTGGGCAGTCTTCCTTCTTTTTGGGTAGTCAAGATGGTAGACTGACCCCTGCACAGACGTTCGGTTCTCTCTGCCGGTATCCTTCCGACATGTCAAATAAAAAGTAGCTACACACATACACACATGCTTACCCGATTGTTCCACTTCACCACTTCCACTTCCATCCACTACTCATCAAGTCACAGAGTTAAATGACAATCTTGCTGCTTTAGGGAGATGTGTGCTTAATAGGCAACACTTGAAGCTAGAGTGCTTTTAGGACACGCTGAGTGTAAGTGCTGGCAGTGGGGCAACTTAAAATGGCCTCAGCACCTCAAGAGTCTCAAGTGGCCAATGAATTAGTCACAGGCCCTAAGGGACCCTGGGTGAGAACAAGGGTAAAGAATTACAACACAATGGAGTTCAAAGAAGGCAAACAGCTGTCATGGCAAAAAAAAACCTGAAAAGCCCTCCAAGATATGGTACTTGAGAAGTCAGAAAGAAAAGAAAGAGCGTGAAAAGATGTAGCCTGGTTTTCAAAATAAAACCACAATAAAAATATAAGAAGTTTTCACACAGACATGTATCATCAGGATGGCTTTAAGAAAAAATATTTTTCAACTTATTGACTTAAAGGAGATGACAAATAAGTGTAAAACTGTGCATCTGTACACAAACGAATAAATTACGTTTAGTATTATTTATATTTAGTATTTTGTCTTATTGTGTATTCACAAGTCAAGAGGGTCAAATAGTACATATAGGTAAAAAAGTTGAAATCAGTTTAAGAGTCATATGAATCTAAAATTAGCTTTCGTAGATTTAATTGAAAGATTTTTAAGAACTTTTGGAGCCACAAACTAGCGCAAATTTTTTTTTAGAATTTTAGATGGTATTGATCTTTTGCTTCAAGCTTATCTTTAAGTTAGATGTCCTAACACAACCTCATTAGTAACAGTTAACCAAGCCGTGTCTTGACAATGTCACAAAGCTTATTTCCGTCTCCTTATACCAGAAGACAGCTAACAGAGAGAGAATTGTCTCAGAACTACTTTCAATGAATCCTTCATTTATTTGGTCAAATGTCCACTATGTTAGAACTTGAGAATTTCTCTGTCGAGGACATCTTGGTCTGAAAGCCGTTAGCGTTATTTACAGACGAGGCCTGGTGGCTTGGGGAGCTGTGTTCCACACCAAGCCACTTGTGTAAATACAAGCCTGTGCCCGGACAAAGAGGAGCTTGGACTTCAAAACAACAGTAAAACTTGTGAACTTTATGAAACCTTTAGAGACCGTGCCGTTTGAAGTCTTGGCATCTCTGGTTATGGGTGAGTGGAGAATGAATTCTGTTGCAACAAACCATCATCAGGGCCATATGATCCCATGATTGAAACCATGTGTGGGGCAGCATGTGGATAGTGCTTCCTGTGGGGCAGCTTATGCAGCTGAGGCTGCTCAAAGACACAGGGTGCATGTGTCCAAACATCATGGCCATTGGACACTGTTCACACAAGCCAGCAAATACAAAGTCTACACAGAGAAGCTTTGAGTTCTAGCACTGAGACCCACAGATAGCAAGCTAGTGTATAGTGCAGTGTTTAAAGTTTCTCATCACACTAACTAAACACCTTAATCTAATAACCGTGATGTTTAAGAAGAAGCAAAATAGACTACCAACTAATGCGACGCTCACCATTGTAATCATTATGGTAATAATTCAAAAGAATATATTGAAGACTAAAAAGTTACATTTTTAGTGTACCTTGACAACAAATATTAATATTATTTATTTCATCTAAAATAAAAATTGCAAAAGTACACAGATAAATCTCGGTTCATAAGGTGCAAAACAAAACTACCAAAAAACCAAAAAAAAAAAAAAAACAGAAGAAAGAAAATGAAATAGTATCTGAACTGGGCTATCCATAATTTACCTTCTAATTTACAAAGCTGCTAATTTACAGTACCTTTGTAATGCTTTAATAAATTTTTACTATCACCCACACACTCTTTAAACGGGTTCCTCAAGGAACGTAAATAAAGAGTGTGTTCTTAATGGAATCCTTTTAAAGTGTACAGGCCTGGTGTTGAAGGTCAGTTCATGCCACCCAAATACCTGTACTTATCATTAAATAGATAGATAGATAGATAGATAGATAGATAGATAGATAGATAGATAGATAGATAGATAGATAGATAGATAGATAGATAGATAGATAGATAGATAGATAGATAGATAGATAGAAGAACCTCGAGTATCTAGAACAGAATTACGTCAGTGTATGTAGTCGTCCAATGTGAAAGTGTTTTCACCTGTCATCTAGTAGACACTCAGAAGGATGATTAGGGAAATGCAAAGAAATCCCTGGCTGTGCTTGAAAGGCAACCTGTTTCGTGTTCTCAGAAAACTCATGTCCATCAAACATAGTGAAGTGGGCAAAGTTTAGGTGTGGGTGTGAAGGGTTCATCAGTGGATGTCATTATGCAGAGGCTATTGTTTTTGTGTGTGCAAAAATAGTAGAAATGATAGTGTTTGGTGTTTTTAAAGGCAGTGTCAGGGAGGGCAGGGTTATGGAGCAGACTCAATTGGAGGCAGATCAAAGAGGTGGGTGTGGAGAGCTTCTCAGGGGGGATTAGACTCCTCTCTGTTTGCATTTTCCCGCTGTTTTCCCTGCAACTTCACACACCTCCTTGCCGAGATCAACCTTGGCTTGTTATGACAACAGCAACAACAAAAAGAATAGCAGAATACAACTAAATCCACTATCCACAGTGACTTTGTAATGAACTTTTGCTCAGATGGCAGCTGACGGACATGCTATTAGCCAGGTACCCCGAGCCCTGGCAGAACCCTATACAGCTGTGCTCCAGAATATTGACAAGCCAATGTAACAGAGATAGGTCAGAGAGAGGCATGCTCTGGTGAGGCATTCCTCTCTGTGCTAATGTGAACTGAATGTTTAACAACCGTAGTCATGCCGAAACTGGCACAAAATTAACTCTCATTATTGAGAAAGAAAAATAATGGAAGAATAAACAGATTATGTTAAAATATAGTTCTAAACCTCACACTATTACCCACTATTTTAATTCAGGGTATGACCTCACTTTGTTTTCAATGCCTCAGTTCTTCATGGCATGGACTGCACAAAGTTGTTGGAAGTTTTCCTTTGAGATTTGATTACATGACATAGTTCCTGCATAATTTTTACATGCACTGTTGTGAATCTCCCGTTCTACTACAAGCAAAGGTGTTCTACTAAATTCATATCAAGTGACATGCAAAATCTCTGAAGAAAGCTGAAGTTATTGCCATGTTCATTCATTCATTCATTCATTCATTCATTCATTCATTTTCTACCGCTTATCCAAACTTCTCGGGTCACGGGAAGCCTGTGCCTATCTCAGGCGTCATCGGGCATCAAGGCAGGATACACCCTGGATGGAGTGCCAACCCATCACAGGGCACACACACACTCTCATTCACTCACACACTACGGACAATTTTCCAGAGATGCCAATCAACCTACCATGCATGTCTTTGGACCGGGGGAGGAAACCGGAGTACCCGGAGGAAACCCCCGAGGCACGGGGAGAACATGAAAACTCCACACACACAAGGCAGAGGCGGGAATCGAACCCCCAACCCTGGAGGTGTGAGGCGAACGTGCTAACCACTAAGCCACCGTGACCCCCTTACGATGTTCATCAAACCAATATTTAAAACTTTTGCTTTGTCACATGGTGCATTATCATGCTGGAATTCAAGTGATGATTGATTGGTATTAATGGGCTCAAAGTGTGCAAAGAAAACATTCCCCACACCATTACACCACCTCTGCCAGTCTGGACTAAAGACACAAAGCAGGCTGGATGCACAAATTCATGCTGTTGGAGCCAAATTCTGATCCTTCCATCTGTGTGCCTCAGTAGAAATTGAGATGAATCAGACTAAGCTACGTTTTTCCAGTCTTCAGCTGTCCAGATATGGTGTGTACTGCAGACTCAGCTTTCTGTTCTATCGTACCTCATGTCCAAAAGATCAGCATGTTTAGATGTACAGTCGTTATTTGGAGTTATAATAATCATTTTGTAATATTTATAGAACGTTTTTCAAGAAATTATTACTTTTAGAATAACAAATTAGTTCAGACTTCTCACCATAGCACAGTTGATCATGTGTCCTTGTTCATTTTAAACTTTTAATGAGTTTTCTGATAAGCTTTATGGTAGGTAATGCTGATGAACTTTTTTTTTGTGCTTTCTCTCTTTTATTAATTCTAATCTGATTAATTAAAGACCAAAATATTTCCCTGAAGAGTTTGATGCATAAAAGCTGTCAATGATTATTGTATGTTGTTAAGCACGATTAGAAATACAATCCAATAGCAAGTAAGAATGATAGATGGAAAAAAATGACTCTCTATGGGTTTCTGTCTGATGTCTGTCCATAACAATGTTTTCTCAATCTGGAACATTCTTCCCCCGTTATGTAGACACATCAGCACATCAGATTTCTGCAATATAACATTTACGGGTGTAGAAACAGGCCAAAAGAAATGAAAAAGACTGTTTAAATACTAAACACCGTAAAGATAGTGAGCGTGTGATGTTGAGCCAGTTTCTTGTATAGTAGGATGGACAATAAAGTGCTATGTATCACACACTGACGTTACCTACGGTGCACGCTGTAGGACGAAAGGTGGTCCCTGGGTCATGCAGCTGCACACACGCAGGTGTGAACGCACTGCACCTGGAGCAGGGTATCTCTCTCCATGAGGCACTTCAGCTCTTATATCTCTATTGGCTTGCATCATGCTTTCTCACGATCCAGTTTAACCACTGAAAGAAATGTTGTGTCGTCTACAGATACTCGGAACTCGGTCTCAGCTAGTGTAGAAGTATTTGAGGCTGTAAGCGGATGCCTCTGAGTGCTTGACTGTTTTTACATGCCAGTCTTCTCTGTTGGTGGGATTGCACCACCCTTGCCAAGCTACACTTACTGTTGTTAATGTGACATAGCTGGCAGTCATTGAGAAAACACCATTTCAGGGCCCTGTTGACAGCTGACAGGCCAAAACAACTTGTTTTGGTGTGCCGTTGCCGCTCTCACATGCATAAATGTGCATACCTAGCCAGGTTTACAGACTTGATGGTACAAGTGTGTCTGTGTGAGGGAGTGTGATAGTGGTGACTCAAGGGAGTGAGGGATTGAATATGAATGGGAGGAATGTGTCAGGAAACAAGAGATCAAGGATGGATGGATGTACAGGGAGCACAGGGGGCTGATGAAGCCAGGCAATGGACTAGAGGTTGATGCGAAGTAGGAGACAGCCACGGTCACTGCCCCCCATCCTCCAGGCCGACTGACTATTCCTACCACCTGCCGAGTAGTGGCGACTTGGTGAAACAATGCCTGCATTATCCGCCATCTCTCCCTGGCCTCCTCACCACTGAGTCACTAACAGGCCATGTATAGCGTGCTCATGGCATCATAGCACCAGCCAATTAACACTCTCATTCAGGACACACACAAAAAGCGGAGTAGGAACAGATTTTTTTTTCCTCGATGCACCCACCCTGGACCCTTCCTCTCGTTATAATATCTCCAAAATCTGCTTAACTTCCAGTGAAGATGTACCCTTCGTTTGTCCTTAATTCTGAGATATTGCTTTGGTTGATTAAGAAACACAAACACGATCCATTACTGCTCCCTCTGCACCTCGGCTGTTCCCACATGCTTGGAGCAAGCACATTAGGAACCAGCAGCCATTTGTCTGCAGATATTTCACCAGCTTCTGGGAGGCTCTGCTTAGGATCAAGTTCCTTCAAATCTGTAATAACAGTATGTGACCTAAACTAGGTCATAGGCAGATTTAGAGTTAAGCAAAGACAAAGACGATCATGCCAGTTAAAAAAAAATAAAGAAGAAGAGAGAAGAAAGAAAAGAATTTTGATTCACATTTCATGACCCTAAACATGATTGTTCATGTCATTTAAGTTTCACTGTTCTTCCTGGCAGTGTAGTTTGTCTGGGCTTTTCTTTTGAAGTCAGTTAGAATTACTCATGACACAATAAACTACAACAATGCTTCCAAGACTACCAAAGATTTTAAAGGGCAAACCAGTCAAGTGTAACACGGTCCGTGGCATCGGACAAAGCGTTCAGATTAACTGTACTGTCTTACCGCTCAAAATAAGATGCAAATGAAGAGCCAGCTAAGATATAGGGAGCGTGTGTCTAACAACGTAACGCTCCAGTCCACACATCAAAGTTGCATTGTCTTGTCCTAGTTCTGGGATAAGTTTCTGCCATTGGAGGCATAACTAATAAATTCAGCAAAACAGCAAAACATTCAGGTTTAATGCTACTGCTGATATCCACTTTGCTAATAATAAACCAATAGACAGATTATTTATTCACACTTCGAAACAAATCCACAGCCAGGATCGCTTTCTCCTTGTGGTTTCTGAGTAGTGGCTGATCCATGACAGTGACTGCTAGCTGGAATGGCTCCAGTTCCTCAACCCTGGCCCAGGGGAGACAGCAGGGCAGCCTCCTCTTCTTCAACTCTATCCTGCTTCTATCAGACACAATGCTGGCACTTTGACAATGGCCTCATGTTCCGGACAAATCCATCATTCATACACTACTCTATGACTTAATAGGACTATACAGGAACACAAGACAATATTGATAGCTCTTTGATTTGCTCTTATCAGCTCATCTGTTTACATGAGAGCTGAGAAAAATATGCTCATGTTTTGTTTTTGTTTTTTTTAACATTTTAAATTATGTGGAAGTAGGAGCAATTCCAACAATCTAGCATTTTATCATTTATTTTCAATTTTCAACTATGAATCCCAAATACAATTATATTATAGTATAAAGACATTATATATAATGCAAAACAGATAGCTTGCCAGAAAGGCTCCTTAGGTATCCTTTTGAGACTAAAGGTATGTTTCAGGACTGCGATTCTGTGGGAAGCAACAAAACATCACACAAAGTTTTTACATTTAGGTTTTAGTATAAGCTTGTGGGACAAACAAAGACCAGGTTTATTAACATTGTGCACGGTTCATTCATTTACCCATCCACATTTATTAGAAATGAGGACAGGTACACATTTAAAGAAAATAATTAAAAAAAAAACAAATAAAAGAGGAATTGTGAATATATCTGTTTTTTATTTTATTTTATTTTGAATACACATACAGGTACTAAATATTTGGAGCACTAAGAAGATACCAACACAGATTGTGACATTGTGTTACACCCCTTCACCTTTCCTCTGGTGTCCAAAAATATACACAAAGTTCATATCGAGACTCATTTTCTTCAGCCCTGGGACACATTTATTATAATAGACATTCCTAAGAGCATTTACAGATTGGCTTTGCTGGCAGATGCCCAGGCTATTGTGCAGGCAGCATGTGATGCCGGCTGCTCGGGACTTCATCCGCAAGTCAGCTTAGAGTGCAATCAGCCAGATGAGGTGTTTAAGATGGGCAGGCGCAGGAGCAGCTCCTCGAAACCCACACCGTCACACTATCTCCCTCAGGCAGTCCATGTGGTGCCTCTGTAAAAATACTGTCTTTGGCAGACAGCCAGTGGGTTCAGACCCCTGTAACGGCTATGGGTCATGCCCAGTGGAGGCGGAACGTTAAAACAGCACATACATGCCATGAAAAGGTGGGGAGGAGAGGCAGCCTGGACCCTGAGAACTGAGAAGTTTTAGCGAAGAGCCATTCGCCATCATGCTCTCGGCTTCTGTCATTCGATTGGCTGGAACGTGTCCATGTGGCATCCTTGTTCTAGAGCTGCGCTGCACAGACTGACAAACACTTCCACGGGGGGTGAATGGAGTGGTGGTACATTTACTGTAAAGTTGAGCATCTGTGATATTGGTGTGCTTCATGGCACAGATTTTCGAACAAACTGTCCACACGCTAGCAGTGAGAAAAGCTTATTGACGTGTAGCATGAAACTCTGAATATTACACTTTAGAACATGAGCTAAAACGAAGCAATGCCGGGATGGCGGCGGTGGGGGAGAAAAAAAAAAAAAAAAGATCACACGTTGTCCTTGCTACGGCTTCACAGGAGAGGCCAATAACACTGCTGCCCACTCAGTGGCCAGTGAAGCAGTTAAGAGTCACAAATGAGTCATACTTCAGCAGAAGTGCCAAGAAAACTGAATGAATGACTCTGTGTATGTGTGTGTGTGTGTATGCGTGCTTTTCTGTTAATTATTTCAATAGGAAGGATCGCAGCATGTTTAGGTTTTCAAAAAGGAGAAAATTTGAAAGAAAACAAACAGGAATTCGAAAGCAAAATATAGCACATTTTGTTTTGAGTCAATAAATGATCGCTCTCCAATCGGTCCTTATAAACAACATAGAAAAATTAAGAAACAAGGCATAAAAGACATTTACCAAACATCTAACCATGTTGTTAGATACATCTCATATTAAACATGTCTTGTTAAAACACCAAGTCGTATTAAACACACTTAAGTGTTTTGGGCAATTTATTGGAGCAACTGAAAGGAAAAATAGAGGGACATGTTGACATTGTTAATAGGCAATGCGTCATTAAGGAATTCTTCTTCATAACTTGCACAGTGGGGGGGCTGAAAAATGATCAAGAATAATGCAGCATGCTTTGTAGTCACCGCAGTGACTTTGTGCATACAAATCCTCAATGAAGGGGAGCGTACAGAGGATGAGAGAGAAAGAGATGGGGGGAGGGAGAAAAGGAGATAGAGAGGAAGAGGGGAGAAAAACAGAAAATCGGCCATTCATGTGAACATAATTCAGAGAATTTGCAGGGTGAGTGAAAAAGATATTTTATGCAGGCACATAGCAGTATTCAGTGGGGGTAGACTGAAGCAGCTACATGGAGACTACAAAGCCGAACTCCTGCGGCTCATGAATAAGTTGAGGAAATGATCAGAAAAAAAGCAGAGCGATGTTTAGACAGATGGGCCACTTAAAACGACCAGGACAGAGGGAAAGAGAGAGAGAAAAAATGCTTTTAATAAAACTTCAGATTCACCAAATCATTGATCTTTCTTCTTGCTCTCTATCCCCCAAGAAAGGTGAGAGCAAATGTGATGTCTTACAAGTCTCTATCGAAGAAACTTGAAGAAGTATTAAAAGACACTGACGCTTGTCGTCCCTCAGACTGGATTAAATTAGCATCATAAAAGACAGAGGGAGAGACAGAGAATCAAACGGCGGACTTTGGAAAAGACTGAAATAAAATAAATAAAAATAAAATCTTTACAAAGTGTCATAGAAAATAAATTTCAAGTTGTATTGTTTTTTATGGGCTGTGAATGGATGTACGCAAACCTTGGAGTAAAATATGATGCCCTGTGTTTTATCTTTTTTATTTATTTATTTATTTATTTATTTATTTATTTATTTATTTATTTAGAAATGCCACTGAGGAGATTCTGCAAATGTTTTTTTTTTTCCTCAAGGCCTTTAATGTAATATCAAATGTAGACTTGCTGTGGACAAGACAATATAAATTTAGGAAAAATGTATTATGAATGAGAGACCTTGTAGGAAAAAAAAATGATGTGTTTGAGTAAATGAAAAACAACAACAACATTAATAATAATAATAATAATAATAATAATAATACTTATTATTATTATTATTATTATTATTATTATTATTATTATTATTATTATTATTATTATTATTATTATTATTATTATTATTATACACCAAACTGCCATAATAGGTAATATAGTCTACTTAGAGAACTGAAAATAAAAGAATAATATCTACAAGCAGTAGTTCTCTAAAGACTGAATCAGATCTTTAGAAGAGCGCTAGCTGAAACAGCTTGATGCGCCGTTTTACCAGAATTCACTATTAACCTCTTTAACATCTACAGGCCCTGTTCCAGTCTGCTTCCACATTCCTACTTAACCAGCACTCGTTCTGCTTGGCTGGTGAAGGGAGAAGCAATTCGGCTCCTTGGATATTTATTTTTTTTTTTTTGTAAATGAGATTAATCAGATCAGGTGTTTGTCACAGAAAAATAAAAACATTTGATGAACAGGCTTGCATCCATGATAAAGTTCATCAGTTGTGTGAGAGATCAGCAGTAATACATGAGATATAACGCAAGCATTACTTACAATAAAAACAGGCCTAAAATGCTACAATTAGCTTGTCTGTTATCGGTTTAATTACATTTACATCTGGATTCTTAAAGGGTATTTTAATTCCATATTTTTTTTCATTCTTTTTTTTTCTGTATTTTTGCAACTTACAAATCAGTTACTGAGTACTGAGGTCCAGATGTGCTCTTTGTTGTTTGTTCAGAAGTTGAGGCACAAAAGCAACACCTACAGCATGGCGAAGTTGAAAAGGGAAAGGGGGGATTCACACATAAGACTTCAGTCACTAGTAGGAGTGCTTGCTTTGAGGTAAACATGCCCTGTCCTGACCTTCGGGAGATTGTGCGATTGTGCTGGCCTTGCCATTAACGCCAACACCTGCGTTCCAGGCAGGGAACAGCCGGCAACATCCGCAGTCCTCATCTCTATAGTTCAGCATTGATTTCCATTTAAGCCTGATACAGCTGCTACACACCTCTGGCCCCTCTCCAGGCAATATTTATCCAGTGGCCAATAGGGGACATCCTATTGTGGGGGCTGTGGAGAGACAAAGACGCACTCAATGGTGGAGAATTGCCCAGCGCCTTGACGCAGGACTGTGCCGAATCCTATTCATTGGAGACCATCAGGGGAGCTGGGCGGCTCTCTCTTCTCCCTCTCCTTTTTTCTTCCATCTCCCTTTTTTTTTCAACTCTCTGGTAGGTTTAACATTCTTACAAAAGTCACATCTGTTTTATTTCTTAATATTTCAACACCATTTTGAGTAGAAGTTGAAAAAAAGAAAAAAGATCCCAGATCTACTACTCAACCACTAAAAAGACAGTCCAAGAATGAACCAATGTGGACATGCTATGGACCTTAACTTGCTGTACCTGTGTGTTTTCTGCATTGGGATGAATGCACAGAGGCCTGGCAGAGACCACAAGCTCTCCAGGTGGGCAGTGGGAACTCTGTGAACTTTGCCAAGGAATTCTGGGGTCAAAAGTCAGCCTGCAGGGGTGAAGTAAAATGATGTGTGTTATTGGGTCGCGGCTCTAAAGATTGATGCACTCTTGCACTATACCAAAATGAATTTTCCAGTCCGGAGCTGCAGGGAGTGTGAGGCCACAGGAAAGCTGGCTGAATTGTAATCAATAGCAAAACAAAGACGGTCGAATTGGCAGAGTTTGTGGCAAGCACCATCTCAGACTTCGAAAATGAGCTTTAATAGAAGCCATGGTAATGGCATCAGTGGGGTGGAGAGCTGTCTTATCAGACCCTGGCCAATAGCTGCCAAGCTCCCGCACACCCCCAGTGAGTGAGAGGCTTAAATGAGAGGCCTTCTAAAGAAACACAGTGCTCACATCTGCACACTGAGCTAATCAACCTGGCCAGTTGGGAACAGACAGAGTCTCAGAGACACACAGTAGTAACCAGAAATCCTTCAACACACACCATATGAAAGACACCACCAGTACAACCACCACCACCACCACCACCATGACCATCACCAATTCACTATTATTATTATTATTATTATTATTATTATTATTATTATTATTATTATTATTATTATTATTATTATTATTATTGGTTTTATATTTAGCACATCATACAAGTATGGCTGCCTAAAACAGCATCTTTGTCGCAGTCCTTATCCCCAGCTCCAAGCTGCTCTGTTCAGCAGAGCCTTGTCTTGAACACAGGAGGCCCATGAAGCTTGTAATGCATAGTCAAAGGCAGCAGTCATTGATCTGACCACTTAGCAAAGAACATTACAGGCACACTCTGATTCAAAAATCAATGGGACACCCCTAAACATCTAATACGGGGAGTAAGACTGATTTGTATGTGTAACAACACATAACTGGACAAACAAGCAAACAAACACAGGAGCACAGGTTAAAATAAAAAAAGAAAAAGAAAAAAAGATAAGATAAGATAAGATAAGATAAGATAAGATAAGATAAGATAAGATAAGATAAGATAAGATAAGATAAGATAAGATAAGATGCATTATAGCAGTTATTCAGTTCATGGAAAATTGGTACAGCTATCAGAAGACATCCTCATACTGTGTGCACCTGAACATGTCTAAGACTGTTGGCTAGAAATGAAACACATTATGGATGTGCTTCATAGTCAGGTTCTATCAGATTAGCCATATTTCCCATAATGAGTATTTTCCTCCATGCGGTAAAGATACGGCTGATTGCTCCACTAAACCAATAACATTCATGTATACAGTGGCATCTGTGGGATGTTATGACTTGAAAGATGTGCCACTTAAATCTATTAACGTGCAGAACAAACAGCGTCGTACAACACGAGAAGCAGCCCTCCAACCCTCTGCAGCACTACATCTGAGCTTCAGATCAAAAGAGGCATGAACGGAAGTGAAACAAACACAGAATAATACCAGTGCTTTATAACAAGCTACATATAGGCTTTGGGAGAGAAAAAATATAGAGTGCTACAAATGATCTGGGATTTATCGGTACTTCATCCACATGACTGGTTACAAAGAAAAGAGGAAGAGATGAAGAGTGAAGAGGAAAAAAAAGAGTGAGGGCGAGGAGAAGAATAGGAGAGTTGATTGTTACCAAAGTGAAGGTATGAGGAGGAGAAATTAAAATGTTTCATATCGAGCAATCTGAAATGAATGGGCCGGGTTAGTGGAGAGAAGGAGAAAATCAATTGCGAGATGGCAGCAGTGAAAGGGAGGGCAGCATGAACAGAGAATGCCAGTGGGGTGCAGCAGCTGCCAAATAACCTACAGCACAAGCATTACAATAATACTGATGAAGTGTACAAAGGCTTTCAGAGGCATTGCAGGGAAACCCAGTAACAGTAACTCAACAATGCTATTAATTCACAGTCCTCTCCTGGCCCTGGAAGAGCTTGACTGGATCAAATGCCAAACAACATCTCTATCAGAAAGAGAATGAGGAAGGGAGAGCACAGAGAAAGAGAGAGAGAGAGTGTGTGTGTGTGTGTGTGTGTGTGTGTGTGTATGTGTGTGTGTGTGTGTGTGTGTGTGTGTGTGTGTGTGTGTGAGAGAGAGAGAGAGAGAGAGAGAGAGAGAGAGAGAGAGAGAGAGAGAGAGAGAGAGAGAGAGAGAAAGAAAAAAGAAAAAACAGCAAGAAGTACATGACCCATCATCTATTTTTATGCTGCGTTTAATTTACATTTCCCTGCCCCACCGATAGAAGCGGACAGGGAACACAAGGACACTGACACTGGGCTATCTGGCGGGTGGCAGAGGTCAGCTTTTAACCTGTCAAAAGTGCAGTACTTATTAGAATAAATCTCCAAACTCGCAAAGGGCAGCCCTGGCCCCTGGTTCAATCTGACCCAGGCCTAGTCAAAGAGGAGCAGAAGCCCCACGCTCTGATGAGAACCACTGAACCGGTCCCTTAATAATTAGAACCCCTTTCAAATAAGAGGAAAGGAGGAATGGAGAAGGGGATGAAGATGGGGGGGAAGAGGGGGAGGGTAGGCTTGGGGTTCAGGGACAAAGATCTAACAAGATGCAATGATAGCAGAGATGATCTTCTTACATGGCCATGGGTGAGTAAGTGAGTCGAGTATTCAAACACACAATTATGTCAATTTGCAAATCATATTCATGTTCAGCATGATTAACAGCCGCACTTACGATGATAATAACGTTAGTTTGTTCAGCAAAATACATACATAGTCAAGGAAATAAAAAATTAAAACATGGCTGAATGTCTACATTAAAAACACCAGGCTTCAAATAAATGAAAACACATAAAAGTGTGAGGTTATTTGATCAGGGTGCACACCCATTCAGATTAATAGCTTTGTTTGGGGAGGCTCCTCACTATCAAATGTAAATCACTGCACTGATAAACACTCTGATCTGAGCTGAGGGTGCGGAGGGGCTATGACCACTGACCCCCTTTCAGAGCAGATGAAAGTTAGACTGCACGGGGAAAAAAGTGCGGAAAATCAGCCAGCCTGCCAATACAAGCAGAGGAATGGGAAGAGCTGGAGGCAATGGCCTGCTGCTGCATCAACATGGCCTTAGTGCTCCTGTGAGAGCTTGCATGGCACGTTTCCACCTGACAAGGGCTCTCTGAAGCTCCCATAATCCACCTGCAGGAAAACAAAGCCTGTGCCAGGCAGCGTGCCTTGTGCCAGGATGGTCCCAGATCATGTGTCGAGCTCTAATCATGCTGCCATCTGCAGCTGGACCTATCCTGGGTGTGGAGGGGCTTGTGTCGAGTATGGTACACATCCCTGACGTAAAGTAAAGGAAAGTAAAACAAAATCTGGGCACAGGTTGAACAATGCAGCCCTCATCAATCACTCTGACACATTTCCTGCAGGAAACAAGCTCAGTCCCTAACCTGCACACAGTGATATCACAGCACAGTCATCAGTTTGACCCTGGGGGCCCTCACTGTGACAGCGGCGTCCATACACATGGGTGAGGAAGACCCCTGATGCTTAGCCTCCGGGTTCACGAGCAGAAGAGGCCAAGGGGTGGCATAACCAAGCCTTTGGGAGGCCATGTCATCACGATGAGGTCTTAGTGCATGCCACCACCCTTCACAACAGGAAACAGTGGCAGATCAAACGCAAACAGAACAGTGGTATAGAGACTGATGGCAAATCAGGCTCATCCTTAATGCATAGAAACTTTCTCTGGGCCTTTCTCTGTGGACATAAAGGCCCTCTACTGAGATCCTTGAGATGTTAATAAACACAAATAAATTTTTTTTTTTCAAATAGGGATTGGTGATTTAATGAGTTATCTGAGCTCAAAGGCATTTGTAGCCTCTAATTAATTGGACCTGTTAAGATGCCGTAAGGACCTGTCACTTAGCAGAATAACACAATTACACCCACCGTTTGTCTGGGGCGATGTAGTTAAGCATAGAACTCTGAACCAGCCGAGTAGTAAAGGAAGCTAATGTGGTCTGGAACACACCTAATGAGTGTCTCATCTTCAGAGAGATGTAATCAAACACATCTGGCTTTGTCAGGATGATCACAAGTTGAGAAAGTTTTCATTCTCTGACCTGTGACTCCTTACAAAGGACCACCTACTGACCTCTTCTCACCCCAGTGCTGGCCACAAAGAATCAGTCCTGTCAACATCTTCTGTCTCATCAATCAGAGCCAGACATAATTAGCCCATGTGTCAAAACACAGACTTTAATTCTTCACCTCTGCTGGGACTTCAGAGTTTCAGAAGCTCAGCTGGTGCAATGCCTGGCACTAATATATTTTTTTACTCATAAGACCACTGACTCACACCATAACTTCATGGGAACATGTGACTTTGTTTCAAGGTAGCTAATTCAATTTTGCCCAAGCACATTGCTAACAGGCCAAAGAGTTCTGCTTGTACAAGATAAGACCCCCGAGTGCCCATTGGAGATATAAGCAGCTACCTGAAGGCCCTGGGTTGCCTGAGTGCAATAGATACAGTTAATGGGATTGCGAAAGAGGGACTGGAGGATGAGGAGGCAGTGTAGTTTGCTAAGGCCAACATGCCCACTAGTATAGTGAATTTGATGGTCAGACCACCCGTGCTGGAAACACATTCTTATTCCCTGCCTTCTCAGTTGTTGAAGTTTCATCATGGGGAAGACTGGCCCCGGTGCCAAGCTTCCTCAAGGAGATTTGGAAGACTTACTCAGGAGGGAAGTGGGGGCAACATCTGTGTGGCACTCCATCAGCTTCGGTTCACTTAACACAGCTCTCCGTCCCGGCCGGAAGTGACTGTGAGGCAGCCAGCGGAGAGTGGCACAGCAGCGGGCAGGCCACAACAGTAGACTTAGCAGCTGACAGCTGCTGACCCACAGTAGCAGGGAAACAGGAGTAAATTAAAAAAGGTGGGGGGAAAATACATAACTATTACTAAAATGCATTAAACTTCCTGCAGTGCTGCTGATAAGAGCTGTCATTTCAGAGGTCTGAGGGCTCTGAGAACACTGCTTTAAATTTCTTCCAGTAAAAAAAGTTAGAATTAAGTAAGGCATTAAACACAGTGTGCCAAGATGTTAAAGAAAAATCATCAAAAATGGGGTTGTGCAATATTTTACCATAAAGTTGTGCTAAGATGATTATTTTTAAATACTGTAGTGTTTTATTTTTCTTATACCCCAGGGAATGATTAAAAGTTCTAATTTATACTGTATATGAACATCATGTCATACTTTTTTTTAGAAATAAAAAGCCATTTTTATGACGCAGTTACAAATAATTTTATGGATTGTTCACATGTTCGATCTTCACTGATTATACAGAATGTTACAAAGCACAAACAGCTAATAATCATTCCATAAATGTTAAATAACAAATGACAGCACATTTTAGAATCAATTTATTATTATCCATAGATTATGTTATTTGTCTGGCAAACGAGTCCCTGTGAATGACTCACTAAAGAAACTGTAAAGCTAGTGTCAGTGCCATGCTGTTGACCAATCAGATTTAAGAATTTAACACAACAGCCTACAATAAAAGAAGTATAACATAAGTGTGAACATGAATAAATCCTGTACTATTCTGATTCTGCTGTGTAGCCTCCCAGCAGGAAAGGCTGCTATCTCCTGAAGAGTGGCGTGGGTGAACAATACCCAACACAAGCATGGAGTGTGTTGAAGGCACCACAGGAATCAAAAGGAACACAGCTAGCTACCAGACCTTCCACTATAACAAACACGTCCTTCCTATTTACACAGACAAGAACTTCCTGTATAATCACATCCATGATTGGTAGGAACTGTACTCCCAATTGTCCATACCCAACTTGATCAACAATCACATGTGAATAAACCACTGAAAGCAGGCAACATATTGTATAAAAGGAAACGTACAGTATGTGCCAGATGCCAAACCACCAGACAATCCATCAGAGGTGTATGTACCTTAGAGCTGGCAAAAGGGAATAAGGGCGTGCCATTGGTAGGTGCAGTGAAGTGTAACAGTATCATTTGGTCACATATACAGACATGCCTCGAAGCCAGATGTGTCATGGTAAATTTTGGTGAAGGCACAGTATATGGCAGGGCCAGACATTCCTCTACATTGCTCTTCCATCATTCTTTTTCCTCTTCTTCTGGCTTATTCCTCAGAGAGAGTGAGAGCAACCACAAGCGATCCCCCGTTACTCCCTTTGCTGATGTGGTACTCCACTGCTGTCCAAACAAATGAGTGTAAATAATTAAAAGTGCAAATCTTAGCTCTAGCGCACAGCTCCACTGAGCTCCAGAAAAACTTAGCTAAACAATATAAACAAGAGAGGCCAAGTAGTCTCAAGCCTTCTGTCCTCTCACATCCGCTTCATGTTCTACTGTTTGTTTATGGATGGCAGCACCAATTACAACCTAAGCCACCCACCCACTTGCCCACGCACACACCCATGCACACATACATGCAAACACTCTCACATACAGTATGCTGAGCCCCCCAAAAAAATCGGATTAGACGACATATCATATATCATTTGATAATTACAATATTATCACAGAGGCCTGTAATTTTATTATAGGCTATGAGAACTTCTGTGCATTTAGCACATTGCTAAAACAACGTATTTTGTCATATTTTTACCATTCCTAAAATATAATAAAAAGACATTCATTCATGCAATATTAAAAATTGTGCCTTTTTCAATGCAAAAAAAAATAATAATAAAAAATAACAACAAATTGACTCATCTACCATAACTTTAAGAAACTGACCCATCAGACAAATATGATGTGACATAATTTATGCTTAACAGAAAATGTCTTCTGTTTTCTCACTTAAAAACACAGCAACGTTCATACAACCACTTCAGTCAGCATTTTCTTTCTTTTCTAGCTTCTCTTTATTGTAAACATAGTATTCCTTTTATATCATATACTGTACAAAAAACATCTGGGACATCAGAAAACACTAAATGACGACAAAAAATAAGAAATAAATGAGGAAAGGGATCAAAAGAGACTGCATACAAGACTTCTATTGTCTTACTTTCTGTCTAGAGCCATACTCTTTATTTATAAGCTGAGCTGTATAGCTTTATAAAGCCAAAGTCACTGCCACTGCTGCTGCTATAATGAATGAAGTTGGCTTCATTGTCAGTATTCATCATCTTAAACCCAATATCATTCAGATTAAGCATATAACTAACCTATTAAGATAATCTACCTTATAAAGAGAGCTCAAAGTCAAGTTTTTGAGACATTTGTTAAAGAATAGCTTTCGGCCATTCGTTGAGACTGTAGATATTAAAACGTATAATGTGACATGCTTACTGACGGCACGTGTGACAAAATACAGCCGATGACAGACAGAAGTTCTGACAGTAGCCAAAATTCCATCTACTTTTGTTTTATGGAATATTATAATAAATATATTAAAAAATGAAAAAAAAAAACTTCCTGACGACTTTTACCATCTAATTTCCATCCGACTACTAATTTCCATCGAACTACATAGTGTGCTTGATGACATCATCCTTTTTTTTTTTTATATTGCAAACCTTTTGCCTCTCACATTTCCTCAGATATCTGTAAAATTTACATTGTTGAAACCATTAAGTGAAGTTCGGATAAGCGGTAGAAAATAAATGAATGGATGCATGTGCAGCTTATTGTTTTATTTTCACAAATAATTGCTGTTGACGTCAGAATAGAACAGTTGCACATTTTTTAATTGAGCTCCAAGCAACTGCAGTAATGTGACAAAGCCCATGGAAGAGAGCAGGCAGTAGTGCATCTTAGGAGGTAGTGGTGGAGGGCACTTCACCTAAAGTTTCTGTCTGCAATAATATAGAATTTCCTGGCCTACTTTTGAGATGATGTGCCAGTTAATTGGTCCTGATGTTGCTCTTATCGCAGCTTGAGAACCACCAGTGCCAACCTTAAAGTGAATTTCCATCACCCTGTTCAAGCTGTTAATGTGCAAAGCATAGAGTAGTGCATGCCAATTTTCTTGTCAAATAACTTTACAAAACAAATTCTTTTGCAACATTTTAAGTTTAAAGTAAAAAAGATGATTGTGAATTTGTATTGATCATTTTCATTTCCATCAGCTATAATCAGTAAATATTTCAATTTGATTTCAGTATTTCTAAACCTTCCTTTCAAAAAACCAATTTGTTTGTGTCTGAAATTTTTGCTTGTATTCGTTGCTGTCACGAAATTCGTCACAAATAGGAAGGCAGTATAGAACAGCTACAATCATGATAGTGGTGATAGCAAAAAATATGGGATTTAAATTAGAGCAGTTGGTTGAATCGTGCTAGCCGACCTTACATCTCTATAATGTCTCATCGCAGTTATATAATAACAGGACATAAAGGCAAGCAAAATGGGAGAAAGTAGAAAATGTTTTGCAGCTTTTAGATGTGTAGCCAAGTAATTATCCAACAAATGCAATGTTCATATAGTTTACTTATTAATATGGTGTAAAATACATATATTATTACATACTTTCCAGTTTACAGACTACAAAACTCTGCTGCATTACTGCACACGGTCTGGAAAACGTAGCAACAACACTTGTCATTTAATCTGTCATGAAGAACACATGGCACAATCTGTTACAGAATTCTTATTAGGATCTTCAGTACAATGTTAGGTGTAAAAGTTGGTAGGAATTGTACAGTGTAAAACTTGCTTCATACTTTAATCAGACGTTCACTTGAGAAATTTAACAATGCTGATCGATTTTTAACCAGATAACAAAGGTTTAAACCGCTTGCAGTAAAATATACAGCAATATAATCGCAATATGACGTTTTATCCTACTTATCTCAACAATGATAAGATTGGCCCACTTAGCCATCATTTCCTGCTGATCATGGGGCTCTCTCAAATTCTGCTAACCTTCCGATAAAAAAAGCTTCTTATCATTATGACCACCATCCTAGTGAACTCGACCAAGTGTTCTCAGTGACCATGCACCACCCATGTATTTGCTAAAGATAACATACTGCATTCCCAGAATTAATCGTAAAAGGGACAGCAGAGGTGTTGAAAGTGATCTACTGAGGCCTCCATCTTTCTGTGTGGACATAAGCACTGCTCTGAAGTCAGTTGAGGTGGATGGTGCGAAAACAGATAGGTTTGATTCTCTAGGCCCAGCCTAGCCTCCCACTGAGAACTGACCCTTGATGACACATGCTGGCGAGTCCACCGAGAAAACTGATAAGCCTGGCAGAACCTGAATCAAACAGAAAAGAGCGTTAGCTTAAAGCCATCCCAAACTAGTTCCTTGGCTACTACAAACGTATTTAAGGCAACATGCAGCGCCGCTTTTAGATGAATACAGCTCATTCACAAATGGGGGAAAAAGGAAGCCTAAAACAACCAAATTATTTTCTTTCTCTTAGGAGATGATCAATTTAAAAAAAAAAAAGACAGAAAGAAATAATTATAATCCTGGCATTGGTTTAAAAAAATACTAATATTTCAGATCTCTTTCTTTGAAATGTTTGTAAAGGCTCACCAGGGTATGTCTCATCTCCAGTATGGTCAGACACCATTGTTATTGTTGTCTCTGCCCAGACAGTCAGAGACATAAAAGGCAGATCAGACTGGTCTAGAGAAAGCTGGACAATTGCCAATATGTCTGCTAATAAATCCCTGCTTCTTGCAAGCAACTATGATATTTGTCTTTTACACCACAATATATTCCAAACACATTCTCAGTTTAAGACATGAACAATTTCTTGTAGTTATGTAAACTTCCTTGAACACATCTATCTATCTATCTATCTATCTATCTATCTATCTATCTATCTATCTATCTATCTATCTATCTATCTATCTATCTATCTATCTATCTATCTATCTATCTGAGAGAGAGAAATAGAGAGAGAGAGAGAGAGAGAGAGAGATTTATATATATATATATAGATAGATATATAGATAGATATATATATAGATATATATATATATATATATATATATATATATATATAATTATCCTAGATAAATACACCTTAGATTTAAGAAATCATAACTGTTGGAAAATGTATTAAACTGTCTTTATTAACTGTCTTTTTATGCTTTGCCTCCCCTATAATGTCTCTAAGGCCCGATATATTTTCAAAGGATCCAACTAAAATACAAATTCATAAAATATGCAATTTAGCAATGACCTCTGTCAAAGTTCATAAGGTCTCCATCTGTGGGTGAATAACAGCCGAGACTAAAGAATGCTGACTCTCCAACAGCTTGCCTGTGACTACCTGCTGCTTTAAAAATACTGGCCAGACGAGAAGGCCTGACACGCTCAAAGGGATCAAACAGGACCAGTGAATATTGCCTATTTCAGGAAAATGTGAGGCCAGAGTGTACATTTAGGCTAGCACTGACCACTAAGCACTAAGGGATAGACCAAGAAGGATATACAGTAGAGGAGAAATCATCCATTAATGTCAAAAAAGTCTTTTTCATAGTAATATAAGAAATATTCTTAGTAATATACAAGTCATTTTATTTAAGCGGACAGTAGCATAACCCAATTTAAGTTCGATTTGTATTATAATACTTTAATTAGGGAACAAGGGTCAAAAAAAAAAGCTTCTGTTCTGCTGCTCCTTTAGATAATCCTGATGTGTTTAGAGAGCAGATCTGAGTTTGAAGGCCTGCTGAGGGCCCCTGCTATCCATTCAGACCACTCTGACACAGCCAGTGCGTACTTCTCTATTCTTCCTCCTTCCGTTCATCCTCTCCTTCTGAGATCTTGAGCGAACAGTGCCCGAACATAAAATCAGCCCTCCCGAAATAGAAGACATTGAATGGAATATGTATCAGGTAAAAGTGAGGACTGTGTAACGAGAGAGGGAAAATAACGAGTAGCAAAACTGAGCCAGATGAATGTGTAGAAATGAACATCTAATCAAGATGCGTGCATGTAATGTACTGTATATGTAACACCCATTTTTATAGAAACACTTCATATAGAAATAAACTCAGACGCATATAGCTACAATCAAGCACATATTATAGACACACACATATTTCCTGTGCACCTCACTCAGGATCCAGATGAAGTCTGTGAAATTACTGTAAAAGCCATGCATATCTCACATGCATGGACCTGTAAGCTTGCAGCATTGATTATTCATTCTTATAATCTCTCTCTCTCTCTCTCTCTCTCTCTCTCTCTCTCTCTCTCTCTCTCTCTCTCTCACACACACACACACACACACACAATCTCTCTCTCTCTCTCTCTCTCTCTCTCTCTCTCTCTCTCACACACACACACACACACACACACACACACACACACACACACACACATTCAATCTCTCTCTCTCTCTCTCTCTGTCTCACACACAATCACTCTCTCACATACACACACACACACACACACACACACACACACACACACACACACACACACACACACACACACACACACACACACACACACACACACACACACACACACTGCCCTTCACAGCTGCATCAACAAACCCATCCTCCCTTCATCTCCCATCATTAACCTACCATACATTTCTGAAGAGAACATATACACCTACTATACATACACACCTCATCACCAGTCTCCACAAATCAGCAGTTACACACATAAGGCTTATTATCGTCTGTGGAAAAGGGATGCTGGAGGCGTGAAATATCCAAAATAGATCCAAAAAGATAGCTTCCCCCTGTACATTCATCGACCGCACCATACAAACAAAGGAGTCGTCAATGATCTAGTGACTCAGTATATGTGACACACAGGCCTGCTGTGACTCCGGATAAAGAATCAGAGTGAAGCATACAAGGATTACATAGTAGAAGAGGGGTATAATATTATAATCTCAGGCAGCAGTAACAGAATAGCAAAAAATAATTTCAGACAACATTTACTATGTTTAAAGTCAAGTCGAGTCAAGAAGCTTTTATTGTCATTTCAACCATATATAGCTGACTGTATTGTAATGTATTGTGCAAAAGAGCAATCGACTAACATGTGCAAGGCAGCATGTGCAAAGAGCAAAAACAGTGTGCAAAACAGCATGTAAACAGTTTGATATGGTGGTGCTGTAGTCATGGATGTATACTGGAAGAGTGTGTATTTGGTGTACGTCAGTGCAGTCAATCCAGTTGATGTGCATGTGTGTGTGTGTGTGTGTGTGTGTGTGTGTGTGTGTGTGTGTGTGTGTGTGTGTGTGTGTGTGTGTGTGTGTGTGTGTGTGTGTGTGTGTGTATTGTGCTTGATATTCACTACATTTATAATATTTCCTATATTTAAATTTTCCTTGCCTTTTCTTGTCGCCTCTGGCTTGTTCATTTATTATAAATTTAAATTTAAAATTTTATAAAAAAATCAATTTATAGTGAGATTTTTTTATATTCTTTTAATAAAAATCTGCTTTGGGACATTGTCCATTGTTAAAAGCCATACAAATAAAATTGTAATTTGAACTGGGCTGAATTCTTGTTTTCCCAAATATCTGAACTAATCGATGCAGCTTAATCAAATTAAAAAGATGTCAGTGTCACTAACATGAAGCCAACTCTATGTTGATTTGGAATCTTTATTAGACACAATTATTTTGTAAGTTCTTGTGCCTTCAAAGTGGTATGATTGAATTCTGTAGCATTGTACAGTTACTTGTCACGTGACTGAAAATTGCAGTGTTTCCATGTCAGGTTGCAAACAGCCCTTTTCCGATCA
Organism: Tachysurus fulvidraco; assembly: GCF_022655615.1. Lineage (NCBI taxonomy): Eukaryota > Metazoa > Chordata > Actinopteri > Siluriformes > Bagridae > Tachysurus > Tachysurus fulvidraco. The sequence goes on along the minus strand of NC_062523.1, from coordinate 21,851,547 downwards.
CTGATGGAGTGGAAATTTGGGGACTGCAGATCTCTGATGCCATGAAGACTCACCATGTTTCTGGAGCTATCCAGTGAAAATGCATGCCTCTTGACATGGTATATTATCATTTTGGAAGTGCTCAGCCATGTGTGGATAAACTGTAGTTTTAGATGCACTTAGTCAGAACTTCTTCACTGAGAATAAGAATATAAATGTCACTCTGTCATCACTGCCATGTACACAAAACAGAAATGCTCCAGTTCTAATAAAAAAAAACATTTTCACTCCTCAACTCAACAATTTTTATACTCCTTCGATCATTAGAGATGTTCCTCCTTGTTGTTTGACATGATCAAAACCCAGCATGAGATAAATCAAGCCAAAGAGGCCTTTTGTGGGAAGACATTCTGCATACCACTGATGAGTTTTGGATGTAAAGTCACTTCATCTCCCTTTTTTTTTTTTTTTTTTTTTTTTTGCATATTTCTTGTAATTCCCTGTTTACTCCTCTGATGCACAATGTTTTCTGGTCAATTATGGCTTTTTCTTTTTAATACTATTCTCAGTAAACCCTAGAGTCTATTTTAATAGGCATTCAAAGTTCACCAGCCTTTCAAACTACAAAACTCTTTTAAAAAGATGCTCGAATTCCTGATCTGCCCAATTCAATGCCCCTTACCCCAGTCATGTTACGTACGACATGTCGGAATTTCTTATTTATGTGAAGAACTTTATATGTGCACTTTATAAACGTCCAGTTGTTTAATTAAAGGTACAAAAATATATAGTGTTACATTGCAGAAAGCCATACTGTAGATAAAAATAAAACAATGGAAATGTGGAGGGGAAAAAAAGCTTCAGAGGATCTTGACTTTTTACTGACCATATGTGGTGTGTGGCTTTTGGGTCAGTTACAAGATGTTATCTGGAAGGAAACAGTCCAAAACTGTTCAGTCTGTTTAAATCAACTCATACAGTGTGATCAGGTGACTTCCTTAAACAAGCAGGCCTCGTGTCCAGATGAAGCTCTTCCTCTCAGTGGAACTCAGGGTTGTTAAGCCCTTTGCTTATCCCAGAGCTTTGAAGCTATTCATTGAAAGTTTTTACACAGTTTAGGCTGAACCTTCTTCAAAACATCAACCATGTGCTAATCCATCCGTCCGTTTTCTGTAACACTTATCCGACACAAGGATGCACAGAGTCTATCCCTAGGGACTTTAGGCAAAAGGCAAGGAAATCCGTGAACAGGGTGCCAACCCATCACATGGCACAATCACACACACGCTTACACACTACAGACAATTTAGAGATGTCAATCAGGCTATTACACACGTCTTTGGACTGGGAAACCAGAGTTCCCAGAGCAAATCCCTAAAGCACTAGGAGAACAAACTGTGTAAACACAGAGCAGAGACTCAAACCCCAACCCCAAAGGTGCAAGGCAAACATGCTAACCACTAATCCACTGAGCATCCTGTGCTAATCTAAATTCAACAAAGATATTCAGTATTCCAAAAAGGACACAAAAACCTTGATCAAAGATTAATTCAAATATTAAACTACACATTGAATTAATTTATATGATAGTACCCTGTAAAGTTATTAGCAAAGAAATACACCTATGATCATAACCATTTTAACAAATCGATATTTATGTGTGTGTGCATATACATCTAAAATAAAATTTTTATATTTCCCAAAAATTTCACCCAACCCCTTAAACAATATAGTAGCAAAAATTCAAGAAACACTCACATATAGCAATATGTATTGTATATTTGTGCACTACTAGATGGTGTCCAGATCCCTCATTTGTCCACTTACATTCAACTGGTACATGTGATGCTGTTTACATTAGCACATGTTAATGGTATTTGCTCAGAAATTCTGTAGCAGGAGTTGTCAGAAAGTCCACCGACCAAAATCCAACTGAAGTGACAGCTGGCTCTAAACACTGGAATTATTAATCTCTCAGTTGTATCTAGTCACTAATGAAATACTATTAATGTTAATATTATTATTATCAACATATTTAAAAAAAAAATAATTAGCATTATATTTTGGGCTACATGCCACCCGTTCTATGTCCTGTCTTTTTCCCGTTGAATTGTTAGAATAGTACTACTTCTTCTTATTTCCCTGATGCCGTAGATCATTGCCTGTCGAGGTATCATTAATGTATTCCCTGTATCACACCTGCTAAAGGTGTAAGAGTGAGCTGTTTCTTTAGCAATGGCCACCTGCTGCTGCACTCCATCCTGAGGCCTGGCAGAGCAACGCTCAGATCACTCCTGTCAGTCAAGAGTCCTCACGTTCTGTGCATCAGGAGGACAACTGCAGACACATATCAGCTCATCAGCTCTGCTAACTACATTTCCTTGCAGAAATGTATCATTTAATCTGACCTGAAATGCACACGGATATGTCAGGCTGCCATGGCTGGGTTGCTTTTGTAAATGCATTAAAAGCAAAGGAACAGAGGTAGAAGATAATGTCACTATTATTATAGTACGTTGGAGGGAGTTAATATAAATGTATAGAAAAAAAATCTCAAGATGAGGACGGATCTGGTTTTGAGTCTTTCCACGCTATTGTTACGTCTGGGATAAATACATCCAGTCCATTCTCTACACCACTTATCCTATCCCAGGAGACTCGAAGCATAAGACAGGGTACACCCTTGATACGATGCCGGTGTATGGCAGAGCACAATCGCACACACACTACAGACCATTTAGACATATCAGTCAGAATACTGATACTCAGAATACTCGTGTCTTTGAACTGGGGGAGAAAAGCAGAATATCCAGAGGAAAGACAGGTGGCAGAGGTTGAAACCATGGAGGTGTGAGGCAAATGGTCTGACCACCAATGTTTTTAATTTCATGATTTTTTAAACTTATCTTATAATTTTTCATATTTGTGAAAGCTGCTTTGCAACAATGTCCACTGTTAAATGAACTAGAAATTTTTTTTTAATAGAACTGTATATGAGTAGGGCACGGTGGCTTAGTGGTTAGCACGTTCGCCTCACACCTCCAGGGTTGGGGGTTCGATTCCCGCCTCCGCCTTGTGTGTGTGGAGTTTGCATGTTCTCCCAGTGCCTCAGGGGTTTCCTCCGGGTACTCCGGTTTCCTCCCTGGTCCAAAGACATGCATGGTAGGTTGATTGGCATCTCTGGAAAATTGTCCGTAGTGAGTGAATGAGAGTGTGTGTGTGCCCTGTGATTGGTTAGCACTCCGTCCAGGGTGTATCCTGCCTTGATGCCCAATGACGTCTGAGATAGGCACAGGCTCCCCGTGACCCGAGGTAGTTCGGATAAGTGGTATAAAATGAATGAATGAATGAATGTATATGAGTACAGTAACAACTCGTTCAACAACTAAAAAAACTGTAACGCATTCAGGTGAGATTGAGATGAGATTTTCACTTTAGCTGAAGATTGTAAGTCTTTTTCAAATTATTTTGTTCATTAAAACATGCTATAGATTCTGTGAATCTGCAAAAATGTTTGATATGTTTTATTAAGAGAATGATGACAATTCCTCATATTATTCTTATTATTATAAACAATAACAATAAAAATGATCCAGCTTATAAAAAGCACCTGTACATCTTGTACAGCAGCAATCGACTCATTTGATATCAGCACAATGAATCATATCAGGCAGTTAAAACTCAAGAGCTTCAGTTGATGTCAACCAATCAAACATGAGAACGGGGCAAATTTTACTGTAACAGTAACTTTAACAGAAACAAAACTGCTGATCTCCTGGGATGTTCACACATACTGTAACAGTTCCTTATAGTTACACAGAATGGTGCGACAAACAAAAAACATCCCGTCTAAGGCTACAGTAGTCACCAGCTTACCATAACAGGCTGTTCAAGACTAGGAAAATGTATTCTGGTGTTGTAGAAATATCTGTTGTATCATGTGTCCTGGTAACGAATGGAAATGCCTAAATGTCGTCTTATGAACATTAAGACGAACTGCTGTATTTGGGGTGATTCTTAAATTGACAGTGTACTGACTATAATGCAGTTCATACATATGCAAAATGGAGAAAATTATAAGCAAATTAACAATAACCCAGCATATGGTATGCTCGCAGGAACCGACTTAATATAGAAGAATGCATGGGGAGTGTATGGGAATTGAGCACAGCATTATACAGAACCAAGGAAGACTTGCTGTAGAGAGCATGGAAACGCAGCTAAACACAGAGGCGTCATTATAGGCTGCCAGGGGAAATTAGCCCTTTGATAGAGCCTGTGATACAATATTAAAGAAAGACAATTTGACGATCTCAGGCCATGGCACAAAGTCTCATTAGCAATCCCAGGCACCAAACGCTAGTTGCCTTCTTTCTGCCAGTGAACGCTCAGAAGTAAAATGCTAAAGCTTAATCACCAAATGTAGATAATAGCAGCAAGGCAATTAGGGAATTATCTAGATGCCAGAGATAATAGATGAAAAAAAAAAACAAAAAAAACAAATGTTAAACATAGTAGCTGTTCTCATTAAATGAAAATATGTCAGTACATAATAATATAATAACATCATAATTTTATCAATATGGTTAATACAAATAACATTCGAGAAAATGCTTTTTAAAGCTTTGGACAGGAAGCATGTAAATAAGAAGCTATAATTATATCTGATCTTGAACCCCATTGTCAACAGTGTAGTTTACTTTGTTCCTTCTTTCTACCCCTAAACACAAACAAGCAAGCAGTAAAAAGTAACATAAACAACACTGATGCTGTTTGCTTTCATCCTTCCCAATAAAAAGAACAAAAAGCTGGTTCCTTGTGGGGCAGGGAATAATATGCATGGGTCCATGAACCTCCTCTGTGTATTAATAGTGTCCACAGCCAATAAGCCATATTCTTCGTATAGGCTTGCACACTTAGCATTTAACTTCCTGATCAGTTCAAATGAAACATGAAAGGAAACAGTGAAGAGAATAGTGCTGAGACCTCTGATTCAGTGATGCCTTTAAGGAAGGAAGGGTAGGAGAAGCTGTGCTGAAGAATGGGTGGGACGGAATCAAATGCTGCAGGACAGATTGGTTGTATGTTGTGAGAAGAAGAGAAAAAACAAGGAGAAGACAACGAGTATCGCATGCTATAATTGCATGACAAATACATATACAGTATATTATTGATTCTAGTTACAGTGGCACAAGATGTGTGATGTATTAGACAGCAATCAAACAGTCAGGTTTTGAAGTTGATGTATCAGAAGTAAGAAAAAAGGTGCATGTGTAAAAATCTGAGTGAAAAGTCAGATTGAGAGGTTCAGGTGAAAGGGTCAGAGCTTGTCCAAATCAGCAGGTCTTGTGTGGTGTTCCTGAGTATGCAGTGGTACCTACTGGTTTACTGGCTGCCTGTTTTAGATACAAAGGAAGGACGAGCAGTGAACCAATGACAGGGTGATGGAGCTCAAGACTCATTGATGGGAATTGAGTGTTAATCTGATTTTAAGAAGAGTAACTGTTGCACAAACTGCAGAAATAGTTAATGCTGGCTTTGATAGAAAGGTGTCAGAACACAGTGTATGCGGTTGTGTAACAGCAGAGCTGTCTGAGTGCCCATGCTGACCCCTGTGCACTATGGAAACTACCTAAAAGGAATTTTCTTTTAGGAGATGGCATCAGGATGCACTATGTGAAGAAGGCAGATGTGTTGTGATACTCTGGAAGACATATGCTCTGCTGGGAAACCTTGGGTCCTGACATTCATGTGGATGTTACTTTGACATGTACCACCTATCTAAATTGATAAAGACCAAGTACACTCCTTCATGCAGCGATATTCCCTAATGGCAGAGGCCTCTTTCATCAGGATGATGCTCCCTGACACACTGCAAAAATTGCTCCGGAATGGTTTGCAGAACATGACAAAGAGTTCAAGGTGTTGACTTAGCCTGCAATTTCCCCAGATCTCAATCTGATTGAGCATTTGTGGGATGGGTTGAACAAAAAGCCCAATCCGTGGAGGCCCCACGTTGCAAATTACAGGACTTAAAAGATCTGCTGCTAATATATTCCTGCCAGATACCACAGCACACCTTCAGAGCCGTTTTTTTATAGCCTACACAATAATAGGCAGGTGGTTTAAAGGTTATGGATAATCATCTTATAAATTTCTTTAAATGTTCCTGAACTGATTTTCAATGGAACACCATACACATTTTGACAGCTCTAATTTAAAAGCTGAATTGATTTGGTTTATATCCATTTTGTTATTACATGTAGCTACACAACTCACATGTAAATCACAGTTAAACACACTCACTTTTTTAACCCGGCTCCTCAATCAGCATGACCTATGAAGTAAGACCTAGAACATCCATGTCATTGTAGCAAAAATAAATGTATGGTTTCTTAAACTGATTGTATAACATTTTGTGATCATTTTTTTATGTATTTTTATTATCTAATTGAATATGATACCTAAATTTTACAACATTTACACTGCACTTACCACTTTTGTGCGTGTGTGTGTGTGTGTGTGTGTGTGTGTGTGTGTGTGTGTGTGTGTGTGTGTGTGTGTGTGTGTGTGTGTGTGTGTGTGTGTGTGTTTGTCCTTTTACCTGGCAAATGACAGTCCAATCAGAGTAAACAGTAGTGAGGTGGGTCGTGTCCAGCCTTTATGACAGGCCAAAAATGATCACCATGGTGATATGTAATTAGAGCTGTCAAGGCGTCCTCCATCCTGCTGGTACTAGTCTGATAGCTCCCAGCAATAATGATAGACAAAGATTAGGGTCCTCCCGCCTCCTTCCAATGACATTATATGCTTTTTGCACAATATCTTCCATGCAACATTCCCGTGACTGCACAATAGTGGTCTTCTGCAACATTGGTTAGCTATTAAATTGGTTTTTTTTAATCCATATTTTTTTTAGCTTGCTTCTCTTTCTTTAGACCTCTCTGCCCATCACCACCACCTCCCTGCCACCTCACATGGACAACCCACAAGTGCAAGTGTTATTACACAAAACTCCCGCTGTAGCATTAATTGAAGAAAGATATGGTGGGACAAAGGCTGTGGGGGGTAGAGCATGCCCATTATCACTTGTGCCTTCAACAGGTCTCACATTTAAAAACTGCAAATTGCAAAAACTTGCAAGGGCAAAATGTTTGACATTATTTGATCTACAACCATATGGTGAAAACCTCCACAAGAAGATGAAAGAAAATAAATAAATAAATAAACAAACAAACAAACAGGACAAGGAGAAGGGAAAGAAGGAGTAAAAAAAAACAAACCAATCAAGGAAATAATTATTTAAACACTTTAATTACTGTAGGTTATTTTTCTTCAGAGGGGAATGTCAAGTGATTGTACTTGCCTCCATTTAGATTTGGTTTGTCTTCTCTTTTGCACGTGCCCTTTCCTGACAATGGACATGCTAAAGATGTTACACTTACCTCCTGCAGGACACTGAGGCCAAGACAAGTTCACAATAAGAAAACACACTTTTTTTAGACTCTGAAAGATCTGAGTTTGCTTTTTTTTTAAATCACGTCGGACGCACATGCACATTAGCAAATTAGCCCCTTCTTTTTTTTTTTAATTAGCAAAGCTCTGTCGACTTATCATTGTCCTCTGGAGCAATTAATGTGACCTAATGTGACAAAAGACATCAAGAAACCAAAAGAACATTCATATTTTCACTAACTAATACACTAATGTGACCATAAGTGTGGCAGCGGATCATTTTCCCAGCATGAACACAAAATGAAATATCATACTAATAACACAAATAGATATTGCAAACAGCAAAGCTCATTACAACATTCTTCAAGGGCACTTCAAAGATGGCATCATTTTTTCTCATCAATTTGCCAAGACATTTACACAATATTTATTTATCATTTATAGTATTCTATAATTATTAGCAGAGCAGAAATATGTTTGGAAGAGTTTTCCAAAGATAAATAAAGGCATGCCAAATTAAGCAGGAACTATTTCTCTACAAGGGAAGCAGGAAGACAGAGAACATGTTGCGAAGGACAGGAACGGCATTTGGAACGAGTTTGCTGTGGATGTTATTGCAGCTGATCCTAAGCTCCACAGTGAGTCCCTGCTGAACTTCTGCTATTAATTACATGTTTACTTAGAGCCGTTTGAGCTGTAATGGGCTCGCTAGCCCCCCATTGACTCCCTCTCCTCCTTTAAACATTTAAAGGACAAGATAAGAGAGCAGGAGTGAAAGAGACTGTCCACTTTAGGACAAAACTGGGCCCTGTTTTCTATGTAGAGCCGTATTTTCTGTCAGGTACTTTCTTACTAGGGGAAAATAAAAGGGAAAGAGCATAAATCATGTGTCTGGTGCATGAGTTAGACTAGACACTTTGGATTAAACTTTCGGGAAATTGCTCACTTGCAGTGTGACTCAGATTAGGGTGTAACAGGCAGTAAAATAAGTTTGAAAGTGAAATCGATATAGGATTACAAATGAGAAGGAGATATGGCCCAATTCACAATGCTCATTATCTAGAATTGTCAGTTTTTTTAATAAAGTGGTGAGACAGCCAAAGTTGTGCTGCATACCTACCTGTATTACTGTGCATACTGTAGGCTGTGGTAGAAACAGGAGCTGTGTACCTTACTGTTATGGTCTCTTCCAGCTCCTGCTTTTCCATCACACATAGCAGGCTTGAGGATTTGCAGGGATCCTAAGAGGAAGTGGGAAAAAGAGGAAACAATAACTCTTAAATAAAACACAGGAAACAAGGTTAACTGCTACTCCTTCCATTTAAAGCCATTGGCAGGGGCTATTTTTTGCCCAATTATCCTTGGTTAACAGGATTAATTACTGCACCTTCTTTTCTGTTCTCTCTCCCTCCCAGCCACCAGCCAATAAATCTACAGCCACAGCTCACAGACTGGGAATGCCATGCTAATTAGCATAACAAGTCACAAAATCATTATGGCCCTAAATTGCTTACAGAGACAAACAACATCTAAGGCCTACAGGATGTAGTCTGGGATTTAGGAGGGCTGTTTAATTGAATAAAAATGTTGCCGGGGATTAGATGCAGGCAGAACGCTGGAAGAGGGAGGTGCCGTGTGGCTGATTGATGGGGCGGTTTCCTGAGCGCTTGTCTGTCAGACACACCCACTCCAGACAAGAGGCCCTAGAGTGGCACATGAGGAAAGGGCTCGGTGTGTTTGTTCATTCAATTTTACCTCTCACATTAAAGCGTGTGGTGACAGTGACAAGGATTGGGCAGAATCTGAGGAAAAATGTATTTGAATAAAAAAACAAAAACACTATACACAATTATTATTATTATTATTATTATTATTATTATTATTATTATTATTATTATTATTATTATTATTATTATTATTATTATTATTGAGCATTTTACTACCAATTTCAGTTTAACTCTAAACCCGTTTCATACTCAATAGAAATTGTTTTGCGATATTTCATTGTTACATTTTTTTTCCCATTTAAAACTGGTTATATCGAGATTTACTGTGTGTTAGTTTATATTTTCCCCAGATTGAGGCCTGGCCAGAAAGACAGCTGTCCCTGCTGGTTTGACAGCTTCACTCCCTCTCAATAGACCTGCACACATGCCTGCTTATTAAAACTTTTGGCACTCTGTGTTTCTAATTATGCTCCAATCAGCCAGCTTCTTACTTCTCTCGTAATATTTTCTCTTGGTAGAAAATATGTCGAGAGCTTGTTAAAGCAGGGAATTTACAGTCATATCCGGCTCATACTGCAAACCCAACATAAAGCTTGAGAACAGACTTTAGAAAAACTTGCTTTTTTCTATTAAGTAAATGTTCCATCAATCTTTTACACTGCTTAGTTTTCTATAAACTCTATCACGAGCTAATAAATACGAAATAACTACAGAAATGAAGTTGATTGTTCAATGAGATATCCATAACAAAATGTATATTTGTAGTGAATAATAATTTGCATATGTATTCAGATTAGGTTTGAGGCTTTGCAATTCATACAAATAAATAATGAACTATGTGAATAATTGCATAGTCTGCATTTCCATAACACAATATGTGTCAGTGTGATGACCTCCATTTTCCCAGCTTTTGTGTGAAAGGAAGAAGGTTGAGTTTGGGTGTGGGTGTTCACTGTTCATAGTCCTCGGCGTGAGACTCAGTCTGTCGTGCAGCTGATTACAGAGAGCCTGTGCCAACTGTATCACTCCAAAGCGCGGGGGGCGGGAACCACGCTGTCGGCAGCAGCCAACCAGTTTAGCCCCAGCCTCCGCCATTTGCCTGCTTTCACTAACCTGTCCTGACAAGTAACCAGATTAGCGTAGTCTTCCATCAGTGCAGGGGAGCAGAAAGAGCAGATGGAGCCTTCAGCTCGACTCCCCCCTCAGCCCTGAGCTCGCTGGCACACTGCTTAGCATGCACAATAGCTGGGGCCTGGCCCGCCGCAATCAGTGTACTATCAGCAAATTGCTGCTAACAGCTTTGCATGATGCTGTTCAGGGAATACCATGGCTCAGTCTTCATATGCCCCTGTACTCTTCTCTTCTTTCCAAAAAATAAGGGAACAAAACATGCACATGCTCAGCCAAACACCCACCTCCTTAAAGGATGCAGGAGTGATTAGCAAAAGCTTGACAATTTACGAACACAATTAAAGCTGCATGTGTGTATTTGTGTGTATACACATTTCCTCATTAGGCTTATGAAACAAGAAAGGCACAAATGGGGAAATGGCAAAACACCCGTATCACAGAGACAGGAGATAATCTGAAATCGAATCGGTTTGACAATCTAGAAGGGGCAAGCAGACGGAGGAAATTGAATTGTGCTATATAACACTTGTCATCTGCTGGGCCAAACTGAGCTTGTCTTTTTACAGTTTCTCTGATAAATATCACTAACTTTGCTCAAGTGAGCAGATGGGCCTGCTAATTAGCTTGGTTCATGCCGCAAGTTTGTTTATAAAGAGAGAATGGGATCCAGACATCTTGACACATTTTATTAACATATCATACCTTAAAGCTCTGCCTCTCAATACCCTGAAGGCATTTCACTTCACACACATGCAGACAAACACACACACACACACACACACACACACACACACACACACACACACACACACACACACACACACACACACACACACACACACACACACTGTGTGCAGTGTAATACATATGCATTTTAAGTTGTGTACAGAAACTATATGTTTATAAGATGATTAAACATTTTTAAAGACTGATTACAATAGAGATTGAGTTAGTGAAGCAGGCCAATATTATACACGGAGAGAAGAGGCTGAGAAATAAGGGCCGGGGATTCCTGCATGTTGTCAGGTCTATGTCACCCAGTTTCCCTGCTGAGCCAATCATTTTTTTCCCAGCTCTGACCCTAGTGGTGGATCTCAAACAGAGTGTGTAAAAAGAAAAAAATATTATGCTTATGCATGCTGTAGCAAACACCACAGCAAAACAGCCACAATTTTCGTTTAATCTGTCACTCTTTTAAAGCATCTATTGAACCTTAACTGCTCTATGTTGTTCATCTCTCTCTCTCTCTCTCTCTCTCTCTCTCTCTCTCTCTCTCTCTCTCTCTCTCTCTCTCTCTCTCTCTCTCTCTCTCTCTCTTACTCTCTCTCTCTCTCTCAGCATCTGGCCAGTGTGTATAACAATTCACACCCGCCCCTCCCAGGGCCTGTGGGCAGAGACGGGGTTCCTGACAACTGGCACAGAGCGGCTGCCAAGGAGGCTAAACCCCACTGAACAGCTGGACCTAAGAACAGTCACACATCATGAAGAAGAGAAAGAGCTCTCATATACCACACACACACACACACACACACACACACACACACACACACACACACACACACACACACACACACACACACACACACACACACACACAAACAGGTAACATAAAAGAAGGTAAAATAGCTAGAATAAAGGAAAGAAAATCCATAAATTCTTTGACAAATTCAGACATGATTGCTATAGTTGTGGCCCAGATGTGTGTGCAGGATCGGTGCATTATAGTTTTGGTTTAATTTGATAGGATCAATAAAATCCATGTGTCACAGCTTTCCTCCTATATACTAAACACACATCAATGAACCTGTAAACAAGTCAGAAATATATATATTTTGTGTGTGTGTGTGTGTGTGTGTGTGTGTGTGTGTGTGTGTGTGTGTGTGTGTGTGTGTGTGTGTGTGTGTGTGTGTGTGTGTGTGTGTGTGTGTGTCTTTTTTCTTCTGAGACTGGCAGTTGCACCCAGGAACATTCATTCTTAGCAAAATCAGCTACATAAAACACTTCCTCATCCTCGCACAGTTTACCCAGTAGTGGGAGCAGCAGGGTTGAGCATACAGGGCAGTGGAAGGAGGCTGATTAAGGAAGGATGCTGGGGAAGGGGCTTGCCATGTCCAGCCTACAGGCATGGCCCTGTTCCAAACCCTATACAAGCCTGCCTCTGAAGGGGGGAGTCCTACAATTACAGCACTCCCCACAATCACTGCATACAGCCCACAAAAAATAATTACATATTCTCCATCTCTGCAGCTGCCGCAGGTTACGTTAAGCCTTAAATGCTACCCCACTTGCTGCATGTCAATACATTCTCAAATACTCAAACAAATACGCATGTGCATGCAGTGCTCGGCCTCGTGGCCTGACACCCTCTGTGCTCCTTTGCTCAGAAATGAAGATTCAGATCACCAAGAAATGCCATTTATCCAAAAATCTGGGCCTGAGAAAAGGTCATCTGCAGCAGGACAGTAAAATGCATGCTACAAGGCTTTAAGTCTAATACTTTAAACTCACAGTCACATTTCCTCTAAAGTGCGGCTGAGAAAGCAGCCCTGGTCAGTGTTAGAACAGGTATGCTGTTATCACTGGTCTTCAGGCGATTTCACTGCTTTGAGGGAAGTTGGACCCAATGAAGGAGACCAAGAGATACACCTCTGAACATCACCACTCAACTAAAGCATGGGGGAGATGGGAGATAACATTTTTATGTCTGAAGAAGAATGCTGTTTGTAGGTCATTCAGACCATTGTCTGGCTATTTTCCTGTGCATATACCAAACAGCCACACATAAAACGTAAAAATATCCGTTTGTTGGAAATTTATATTTTACGTAGAACCTCTTTCCTATGAATAATAACTGAAAAGTTATTGGGGGATATATATTAAAAAAAAATGAACAGCATAATTGTGATGCTATGAAAAAAGAGCAATGGCAGTTGTTTATGTATCTACTGTAAAAAAAAAAAAAAAACACGCATGTGCATGACTGTTAACTAACTATTTAAATATATATATATATATATATATATATATATATATATATATATATATTTTTTTTAATAGTTAGTAATATATATATTAATATTAATAATATATTTAAATAGTTAGTTATATATATATATATATATATATATATATATATATATATATATATATATTATATATATATATATATATATATATAAATATATATATATATAATATATATATATATTAAAATAAATATATATATATATATATATATATATATATATTGAAAAATGAATGAGTGCAGAAATGTATTTGCACCGTACTGAATAAATTATTTTGTGTGCTTGAATGTACTCTGTACTTGGCCCCTTAATGTAACATGTGACCCCTTAATGGCCCCGTTACAGAAAAATCCTAGAACTGCCACTGTTGTAGACTAATAACTATTTTTCACTAATTTTAAAATCTTTTGTTTAATTCGGAGTGAAGTTGGAATTTACAGTCATGTCATTAATAACACTTGAAATTGAAAGATATGAAAAGTGGATGTTGTGGCAGAAAAACTAAGTATATAAAAATATCTGTTTTATGCTGCGTCTGTCTCCTCGAACACAGCGTGTACTTCTCCTGTGTAGGACTGACTGAAGTATCCTGGATTTTTTTTTACACTATTACACTATAAAACTGGTAGAATTATACTATCTATCCTATAGATGATATTTTATCTATCATATGAATACTTAGTTAGATAGATAGAGATTCTGATCAATTATTAGTAGTCAAGTAATACTTTATTCATACAATTGATAGTTAGACTTCATTTATACTCCTGTAAGGTTTGTTACACTTGTCATTTCCACCAACAACCACTGATACCACATTCATATTAGAAATGCGCAGTGATGATCTCAGCAGCAATAACATTATTCATTATGTATGAAGACCACTGCAATACTTGACTGGAGTTTCTAAAATAATAACTTAACATTCAATGAAATTAATAAGGCAAATGAGAGGTAATTGACATAAAATAAGAGGAGAGGAACGAAGTGAAGTGAATATAGAAAGAGAGAGAATAGGAGGACTGTTGCTTGGCAAATATTTGGAGATGTGATGCTGTTTTCATTGCTGACATCAACATAAATTTGTATGAGGTACCCAGGAGACTCAGCATGAGTTCTGCCATAAGTGAGGGAGAGAAATCGAGAACGGGTGAAAGGAAAATGAAAGCGAGAGCGGGGTGAAGTAAAATGACCTCTGCTCTACAGAACTGTACTCTCTCCCTCTCTGAGCAATATCTCTTATTCCCTCTCAAGCCTGAGCACTTTGCTAGTAACGTCAGTGGTGCATGTGCTACACATGATGCATGTGCTATACACACTTGCACAAGCACACAATGACACTGATACAAAGCCACTGACATGTATGCACACAAAGAAACAGATACATTCCTTATGCATATTTTAATTCTTCTGTTTAAAGCATACATATTTTGATTAAACACCTTGAAACATTATCCAGAATTTTGTATCCAAAATACAAATCCTGCTTACATTTGCTACATTTTGTTTTCCATATGCTTTGAACAACTATTAGCATACTTATTTGATGCTAACATCATAAACATTTATGTAAAATACCCCCACAATCTTGGCAAAGCAAACTTGTTGATTTACAAATGAACTGTTTATTGCCCTCACAACCAATTATTCATGCAGCCATCTTGTACAAATCAATGGTCAGTTCCTGGGTAAGGACTGCCTGGGCAGAAGTGCTGAGTCAGCAGCAAATCAAGGATCTATGTTAGAGATGGCTGTGCCCAGAAGCATGAGTCTTTTGTCAGCACTTGTCAGCAGCCACCTGGCCAAAGCTGTCGGGAGGGGGTCAGTTATCTCAGGGACCATCCCCAAGAGAGGGTCACGGGGTAGGGGCAAGAGAAAGATGCCACCTGGGGTGACTAAGGCCACTCTGTGAGTGTCTCATATAGAGCATGACCTGCTCAGTGACAGTATGGTCAAGTCAGGGTCTCTTAGGCCTAACAATGCAGGGGTCAACTAGAAGGTGAGAGGGGACACTAGCATAGACTCTTTGGCAATGGCGGTAAGGACAATATATTTGTCAGGCTAGAGACGGGCTCTGAGGCCAGGGATTCAAATATCACCAAATTGAGTTGGCTTCATTTGGTGTACACAGTGTAGTGTGTGAGAGCCTTTGGGAATTCTGCCAGTGATACTTCACTGAGCTGGAACAGTTGAGCAATAAGTTGAGGATGGCTTTTCTATTCACACTGGGGAATACAAACACAAATGCAATGAGTACACACTGAGGAATCCACTGAACCACTGAACCTCCACGCACTAGATTGAAGACCTTCCTGGCTTCACTACAGCAAAGCATGAATCAGTGAATGCCTTGGCTTTGATTTTACTATAAAAAGCATCTCATTAGCACACAGAGACCAGTGCAGAACTGGGGTCCCTGGTGCAGTAAATAACACAGTAATTAGCAAAGGGGACAAGCAGCAGTTAGAAAGAGAGGGTGAGTTCTGTGGAAGGATTGAGAAAGAAAAAGCAGGCTGTGATCCCTGCCTCCCATACCAACCTTGGCCTTTCCACTTCAGCTCTCCCTAAAAGGAGAGCCACAATGGCCTATCCTGCCAATGGGTGGCCCCTCCACGAAGACACAAGCAACACAAGCAGGTGTGTCTGGCCTAGCATGCATGGTAAGAAAGGGAAGAGCTGTGCACTCATCCTTGTCCACACACTCATCCTCCCTTCGTGTCCTTTGGACGAACAGGCAGGGCAGTGGACTGGACTGGGAGTCTTTCAAAAAGTCCCAGGTGAAAGCCACTGCAGCTGGCCATACTGAATGGAGGACGCCACAGTCCAACACCCACTCTAATTAGCAATGCTAGCAGGTCGAATAAAGATAACACACTACTATTGTAGCTTGATTGTCAAAAGACGTGATGGATGAGGTAAGGGCACTGTGATGGGTCATTCCACAAACATAGATGCCAATGCTCTTAGTGGTAGTTAAAAACAAACTTCAGGCCTTTATCAAAGCACAATAAATGGTCTTGCTCACTCTGCTCTTCAGTGAAGTCATGCATGTCTCACTCAGAGTTCAGAGACAACAGAATTCAATTAGTATTTAAGGTAACTATTCAAAGTAAAAAATTGAAAGAGCGATTATAACTTGAGGTGGCAAAGGGGCTACATTCAAATAATACAAATAAACACATGCATGAAAAAACTATTTATCAGGATAGCATTGTGCTGTGTCACTTGTTCAATTCTTTCCTTGGTTGACTCTCTGTACAGGGATTTCCATGTTCTCTATGTATCTGCATAAGCTTTCCTCCAACTAATCAAAAACCTAAATATGTAGCAGGATGAGTAACTTTCGATTTCCCCTAGTGCATAGTGTCCTGTGATGAAGTGGTGTATCCTCAAGGGTATATTCCCACTTTGTGCCCAAAATTTTGGGAATAGGCTCCAGATCCACAGCAACTCTAACCAGGATAAAGCTAAAAATTAACAAATTTACTAAAGATGAATGAATTAATTTTATTGGTTATTTTCAGCTGGATAAAATTTGAGCATACACATTGTCTGGTTTATTCTCTGTTGCTGATCTCCTGGTACAATATTCATACCATTTTGCATGATGAAGTGAAGTGACTTGTCTCAGTGTATCAACCATACACTGGGAAAATTACAGGGTTAGGAGAAGTTTTCTTTCTAGCTGACTCTATGAAGACTTCCAGATCAGCTATGCAATACAAACAAACAGCACATTAGCATTAAAAATACAGCATTGAAGTTAGGGAACATGAAAGGCAGCAAATGCCCTGGTGAGGAGGTCCAGAAGCCGCAGTGCTCAGCAGCCCAAAGAATCAATGGGGGGAAAAAAAGTCAGGGCAGGATAGTGTGAGACACTTCTAAGTTCTAAGGCAGTTGAAAAGAGCTAGGAGCTGGATCACCTAGACCTGCATGCTAACTACTGGTGGGAAATCATGTGTTACATAAACACATAGTTGTGCTACCTTGAATAAAATGTGTATTAAATTGATTAATAGTATGCTGAAAACAGATGATGTAGATCTAACATGGTTCGACATGGGTCCTAATCCACTCTTACTGTATCACATGCACAATATTTTATGTGTTAAACTGTTATATGCAGACAGTACACTAGTGAGGTTGTGTGGTTAGTTAGTGGTTAGGACAGGTCTATTCTTTCATAGGTGCCAAACAGGTCTCTCTGGCACTCAGCTACATAGCAAGGCTACTGAAACAAGTATATGTATGAGGAACACCCACCGACACACCTTCGGTTCCCTGCACATTCCTCTAACTGTAAATCCAAACACTTTCCATCCAAACCAAATAAATGAATAAGTTCAACACACTAACACCCAAACCAGCAGTGTCCACACTGCTTGACTAAGCATGCACTGGATATAAGATGTGAATATGGTTACAAGAATATCACTGCCAGCCCAGATCATGAACAGAATTAGGCCTTGATCATGGGCTGGTGAAATATTTGTAAAGGCTACATGAGATGGCTGGAGCCTATTGGGGGAATTTCAGGAGAGACAGGGCAAACAAGAGTCCGGAGGGCTGTGAAGACATGACCTAACATTCCATTACATTGCCAAGAAAGTCAGGGATCTTTCACTAGCAATTCAGATCACAAGCCATGAATGACTGACATGGTCAAGGTGTGGAACTAACAAAAACATACATTCATTTAGATCGACTGTTATATCTCTCTCACACTGACTGACTGATATATTTGTTGCACACTTATATAAAAATATTGGCACCACAGTGTCAATGTTATTGTATTTCTAATGCCATTGAGCACTATTATACTTCTGACTGTAATAGAACTACAATATTATTATTTGCACTACTGACATATGCTGTGTTTCAGAACAAGATTTGCATAATCACATCATTATTTTTTATTCTATTTCTATATAATCATTTACACATTTTATTAAAATGGGAGATGCACACTGACCATAAAGACTCCATTCTAATGTGTCCTGTTTTCCATTCTGTTTTACTTTGGCAAAAAGTACATTTTGCAATCCTAAAACACACATTCATAGGACATCAAAATACATGCGTAACAAATATAATAAGCATTAATAACAGTGAAGTAACATAAATGCACTAAAATGAATAAATATTAATGAAATGTAAACTTTGTGCACAGTAACATTTTTTGTAGAATTTGTAAATCTCACAGAAAAAAATAAAAATGACTTATTGATGATTTGAAAATGATGCACAGTTCTTTCCTCCAAGGCATTCACTTCCACACAAGATTGGAGAATTTTAACACATTCAAGAATGGGCTAATTAAAAATCTACACTCAGCTTTGCTGGCACTGAAATCAATGTGCTTAATTAATTAATCTATACATCACAGCCACAAATGCACCAGAGACAAGTTCTGCTTGGTCAAAATCTAAAAAAGAAAAAGAAAACAAATCCAGTGCAAGCCAAAGCTAAAATACAACAGCAAAATTCCTACATGTTTTTTAATCCTAAACCCAACATCTTTAAATATGATATCATAACAGATACATATTTCTTACTAATTGCTTAAATATTCAACACATTTTGAAACCACTACACACAGGCATTCAGTCATTCATGTCTATTCAGGTTCAATGACATTAACCAACAAATGCCATTATTCATTATTACTAATGCTTTGCCCTCTGGAATACTTTCACACATCAGACTGCTCGAGAAAATCGCAACCCTAAAGCAGCTCTCAGTCCACTGAGAAGTGCTAATTTGCAAACGTGTCAGCTTAGTGAGAGAGAACAAAGGGTTATTAATAATTATACCCATATTATATTATTAATAATACCCTTGTTCCTTCAAGATAAAAACTAAACAGTTCAATGTCAGATTCCCTTTATCATGCAGTATTTAAAAAAAATCTATTTTTATATATATCTATATATATATATTTAATTTAATTATATATATAATTAAAATTTTGCTTAGTTGTTGTATGTATGTATGTATGTATGTATGTATATATATATATATATATATATATATATATATATATATATATATATATATATATATATATGACAGATGAAAGAATGAAAGAATCAACACACACACACACACACACACACACACACACACACACACACACACACACACACACACACACACACATATATATATATAATTAAAATTTTGCTTAGTTGTTGTCAAAAAAAGGGTTTGGCTTTTACCCTGAGCCTTTATAATGACCAGTTGGGTGCCCAGTTTGTTTTGACTTGACCGTGACCATGTTCTGTCCATTTGTCCCCCTTTTTCATCTGTCACCATGGTGCACACCACCTTTCTTATATCCACTCAAACTCCACTCCACTCCCTGTTATCTATTATCTGGTGTTTGTTGGCATTTCTTTTTCCCTTTCTTTGTTTTCTTTTCAAGAATCCAATTAGGCTTCATTTGAAATGCAGGCACTGTGAGAACTTCAGCCATTCATGACCAGAGATAAGCAAACTAATTAACACTATCCTCTTCTGTGAAGGAAGAAAATTAAAAAAGAGGCATAGATTAGATTAGAAGAGATAAATAACGGAGCCGTGATTTTATCTCTAAATGCCACTAAACTGATCTCTGCTCACCCTCACACACCATCCAGTTCTCACACCATGCTTCAACAAAGATGAGGAGAGTGTGTAAAGAGATGTGTGCCAGTCTTACTGTGTGTGTGTGTGTGTGTGTGTGTGTGTGTGTGTGTGTGTGTGTGTGTGTGTGTGTGTGTGTGTGTGTGTGTGTGTGTGTGTGTGTGTGTGTGTGTGTGTGTGTGTGTGTGTATCTGTGTGTGAGAGAGAGTATTTGAATGGGCAAATGCATAATAATATAATAAGGTTGATAGCAGTGTCACTGGGGGCAAGTTCAGCAGGGCGGCAGTGTCGTCTAGACTCCCTGATTTTGTGCACAGTGAACCAAACAACACTGAATGGAGCTGGGACTGTTTTTTTTTTTTTACATGAAGCAAAGTTGTGTTGTTTGCTCTAATGGCCACCTCTCTGAAAGAGTAAACATGAACCACAGGCATGCTGAGCCTTGTTTACTGCAGACTGGTTTCTGTCCAGCCCATAGGACCACCCTGCTTACCCTATACAGCCAGCATGATCAGCCTGGGAGCGGGGTGATGGGGGCATGCGTACCAGGGGCTAGCAGCACCCCAGTGTGAACACAGGCCTCAGTGTTAGCACAGGCATTAGTGTGAGATTAACGACTCAGAGACTCACACACAAGCCCTTCTTAACCAATACTGATGTGGCTGATTAACTCAGGTTAGGAATATACGACTTTATAACTACTTCTACTAACAACCACAGACTCCCAGGCTATGTAGAAAATATTTGGAGCTGATCTGAGGTCAATGGACTCGCCTTTATGGGTCAGTTTTTTATTTCCTCTACACACGCACACACACACACACACACACACACACACACACACACACACACACACACACACACACACACACACACACACACATTTACATTTATGGCATTTGGCAGACGCATACAGAGGCCTTTATTCACCACTAAGTATTATGTTTCATATACAACAGTTTACACAGAAAACAAAAAAAAAATTGATTTCATAAGCAGTGACTTAAGGTGAGCTGTCCTGGGTAAATAATGTTGAGCTACATAAAACACATGACTCAACAGAAATTGTAAACTCAAAGTCTTCCTTAGAAGTTCTTTCACAACCTCAGGAACAAGGAATGCAGCATCATGACTAAAATCAATCCAGAGATTTTTAAAGGAAACGAACAGAACCCAGAGCCTCCTAACAGCAAAGCAGTGAACCCGGAGCTTAGCTCATTTCCACCTATTGCCCTCAGCACCTCCTCAATATCCTGTAGGAGCAACAGCTCAGAATAGTACAGCTGAACTTGGACCTGCATTTGGGACTACGGTCACTACAAGCACTCACACTGTGAGAATGGTTATGAAACCAAGCAGCGATCCCACCAGTCCCTGCTGGTAAACCCAGGGATCAGCCCTCACTCTCCTGGATTGTCTTTACTGGTTGTTTTTACAGCCTCTCCGATTTAGGCCACAGTCAAATGAAAGCCATCCATAGTTTATATTCTCTCATCTGTAATTTTATACTTATTGCAGAGAATAAACAAAGAATATGAGAAGAGGAAGATGAACAGAGAAGGAGGTTGGATAAGTATAGGAACGGTTGAATGTAAACAGTTTTGTTAATGTGCAGCAGATATTCAATCACACACACACACACACAGAGAGAGAGAGAGAGAGAGAGAGAGAGAGAGAGAGAGAGAGAGAGAGAGAGAGAGAGAGAGAGAGAGAGAGAGAGAGTAAGCATGGGAGCTGTATGCTATATACCCAAGGGAAAGGGAGAATATAAGCTATAGCAGGATGCAGACAGCAGGGGGAGCAGCTCCTCTATTGATTTTAAAGCAAACCTGAAGGACTGCTGCATGTTGGCTGAACCAGGCCCTTCAGCAAGCTTTCAGCAAGCTGCAAGTCAGCGTCGGCCTCCGAGGGGTCCTTTCCCCCTCCTCACTCCAGGGCTGTATTGTGAAAACAATGAGCTTTGTTGTTTTGCATGTCACAGAGGATTCAGAACATGGAAATAAACTTCTTTTTAATTTCTTGTCTCTTTTGCCATATTTTATACAGTACTCACTTTACTTGTACGGTTACACATAGAGCTGAGTGATACAAACAGCGATTAATTAGATTATCATACCATCTTGCTAGTCAGCGACAGTGACAGCTTTGTTAATAAATGAAGAAAAGTTAGCGAGTGTGTAGAAAGCACACGGTGTAAATGTGTGGCAGATAGTGTGTAAGTGGTGGGCTACAGCTGGTAAGTATGTCAGAAGCAGTGAAGGCAGATCTACAAACATTACATTGAAACCTGAGAGCTCTTTAAGTATGTGTGATGTCTAGTCAAGGCTGTAGCAGCCGTCTCCATTTATCTAATAACTACCTATATAGTTTAGGCTAAAAGAGATAAGTATAAAATATACTACACATATTAAACATTGCTATTAGGTTGAATTAAGCTAACAGCTTAGTAATAAAATATTTTTTTTGATGATACCTTTTTGATTAAGCCAAAAAAAAAAAGAATAAAATAAAAAAAAAACTAAAGAAAGCATGAAAAAGTGCAGACTTGACTAAACAGGGAAAACTGGCAGAAAAGCTCGTTTCCTTTTATTAACCTGTCTGCTCTTATAAGTGCTCGTTAAACTTACGGTTCACCAGATCACACTGAGGTGTGGGTGTGAGAGTGTGTATATCTGTGTGTATGTGTGTTTGTGTTTCACAAAAACATCTGCTAATGAGAGATTCCCGATGGAAAATTGGCAGAGAGCTCGGACCAGGCACGGCTAAATTCTCCAAAATTCTCTGTGAGAGGTTACCTTTCCTGACTTGATTTAAGCCTCTTTTTTATCGATTTACCTTTCACACACACACACACACACACACACACACACACACACACACACACACACACACACACACACACACACACACACACACACACACACACACACACATTTGCAGGGTAGCTCACCTCATCATAGTTGTTTCTAGTTGTGGCTTTAACAACAGGAACACAAGGCATAAAAATGGCTGAGGCAATTTTTCCATTGCCTGCAACCATCTTAAACGATGGCCCCCGGAAGGGGCTTCGCCTGTACCAGGGCATCATTACCTGCTTTAAATGTCTGAGAAACATCCTTCATTAGCACAAGCATGCATCATGCTACACATACCCAAAATATTGTAGTCCTTTTTTTTATTCTACACGTCATCTGTGTAAAATGGAATCAGAATAGGATTTGAGATTCACAGGTAAATGGGGATCCTGACGACCTCAACAAAGACACACTCTTGGACATATACACCAATGTTTGTGTGCATGTGAGCGCCTGATTCAGTGGACAAGCTTCCTACACTTTGACCACATCTCACATGTAACTTGAGGGCATGGCACTGACCTTGACCTTTAATTTCTACCCCTGGAGAAGTGTGTGTCAGAAGCAATGAATGTGACACCTTCTCCTGCCCGCCGAGATAATGAAGGCTTTAACTTTACAACTCAAGCATATCAGATGGCAGCTGAGCACGCTCACACAATCATGTTTCGTGTGTGTGTGTGTGTGTGTGTACACGTGCATGTGGGCCTGTGTGCCCGGGAGAGCGGAATGAACCAGATTCATTAACTTAGACTCATATCCCTGCTATTTTCTTGGGAGAGGGCGAATCACACCCTAATACCCCGGACTGGCTCCTCGGCATGTGAGGGGAGCTGGATTTGCCAGGGAGTCGTATTTGCTGGGAACGCGTGCTGCCGATTCATGTAGCAGCAATCATGCCGTCCCCCCACCCTCATTAGTTAGAGCGTTCCTGCTCAGACCGACGGCAGGAGAGGGGACACTTAATTACAGGCTGACACCTTGAGAAGAGCCCAGACTGAAAGGCAAGACATAGAGCGGGGAAAATGTGATAATATGATGTATGTCATGAGGAGCACTGCTCAGTACAGTGACCATTTACTTACAGTGATTGGAGCTGTGCTTGGCCCAGCCTGCTGCCTCTGCCTTTACGCTTAGGTAAGAAACAGCACGAGAAGGAGCTCGTGCATGAATTTACTGAGTGGACATAAGTAAACTGACACATTACATATAGTGTGTGCGTGTGTGTATGCATGCACAGTGTTTTGTTGAATAATATATATTCATTTCATTATAGAATTACAGAATGCATGTATAAATCATGTACTTGTTATATTAAGATAATGCATTTTTTAAAGTAATTTCCTGATGTATATTTTTTAATAAACTATTTATTTATTTATACTAATTTTACCATGATGCTGTAACACTTTTGTTTCCATATGAGGGATTGATACTAGTGTATTTTGATCATGTCTTAATATAAACCGAATTATTCAGCCGGAAAAAAATGTTATCTCGTATTTTTAATATAAAATACATAGTAATATGCATTATCTACTTCTAAAAATTTCAAATGATTATTTGTAAAAAGGACGAAGGTCCTTCCTCTGTCCTGCTCTCCAGGCTAATAGCTCAAATGCAAACCAAGCACAAAAATCCTCCAGTGAGCAATGTTGTGACATTTGACAAATTAAGCACCAATAAAATTCCAGGCTCTCCCAACTGTCACTCACTTTCCCCTTCACAGGCCTCTGTTTACCACAAACAAACCATGAGGGCACGAGGAGGGGGCCACCGGGGCTGCTCTCACACCCTGAACAGGTGTTTCACAGCCAATAGCAGCAAACAAACACACATGTCACATTGCAAGTGTGAGCCCATGTGTGTATGTGTTTGTTAGTGAAACCGTGATGTGTCCGATATCACTCTGATGGACACCTGAAATACTGCAGTGTAGAAGGGAATATCTCCCCCCACCACCATCATCAGACATCTTCCTCCCCTCACCTTTCCCTCTATTCCCAGTCAGTAGGTGCTTTTACCATAAGAAAGGGAACCTGTAGAACTAATCCTTCCAAATCTGCTGCTTTCTTGGCTGTACCTCTGGGCCATGCAGCATGAGAGAACGCTTCATTTGCATCCTTAAACTGTACAAACTGTGAATGAGCTCCTTTCAGCTGCAAATGTCATTACATCTCCATTTCCAGGGGAGAGCAGGAGGATTAAAAGCCTCACTCACATTCATGATCAACTCCAATCAGCACAATGGGGCTGGAGATCTGATGACCCTAAAGTAAGGGTCGTGTTATCACCTGCATCTGAATGGGATTCACATGGGAAATGGAAGATAAAGTTCTGATTCCACAAACAAATACACACTTATGGACACACACACACACACACACACACAGACACAAACGTATGTATATATTTAGCTGTTTCTAAGTAATTTAAATCAAGGTATTTATTTTAAAAAAAATACTTTCCTCATGGGGATCAGCCAAATATCCCATAAGGGACAAAACTGTTAATGTGCCTTTCAATAATCAGTCTAAAATCATTCATAAATTACTCACATAAGAAGCCACTATTTTATTAGCATTCTTGAAGATTTATTTCCTTCTAAAGTATTTTAAATTAAGACCCTGGCATCTTGTCCATGACATTTTAAGTTTTCTTTTAAAAGAACTGAACTAATTACTTTACATTTATTTTTGTTTTGTTTTTGGGCATGACATATGCACAGAGGTTATTTCATATATTTTTAAATAATATATATTTTTCCACTTGTATATAAACAAGCCTGGACCTAACATTAATATTGCACCATAATCTGTGACAACAGTCTGTCTGATTCTGACAGACCCTCAGCTCTCGATACGCAGGAGAGTTCATGGCTGATATTAAAGAAAGTAAATCAAGGATAAGAGAAACTAACCATCCCACACACCACCAAACACAAGCATACATCTTGCGGGAAGCCAGCCTACCCAAAAGCCCGCATATGGCAGCCATTAAAGAGATCCAGCGTCGGAGCCGGCTCCAGCCATTAAAGAAAACCACACGCAGTATTGCTGCTTCATCATGTCACTTTAGCAGATCTAATTGGCTCCTTTCCGTCCGTGTTTCACAGCAACGCTGAACCTCACTAAGCAGCCATTTCCTTTCATCTCAGCAGAATTACATTAACGCAGCTGTGTTTGACAGAGGCCACAACACAGCACCATGGCTAACAACACTCTCGATGATTAGAAAAGCAATAAATCCCAGCTTTCATAGGCTGCCTATGAGCATATTAATACTGTTTTCTTTGTAAATCCCGATGTCTATGAGTAAGAAATATAGGATTTTTATGGGCAGTAGTTATAGAATGTTTGGCAGCCTATCCTTCCTGTCCTTACTACAAGTTAACGCTAGCTAGCTTGTGGCTGTCGTTCAGGGCAATGGTCAGATGGCTGTTCTCAGCTGCTGCCTCGAACAGAGCCAGAGCAACTTTCCTTAAAGCCTGATCTGATCCTCACTTTAAATTCCAAATCCACTATGTGTTGCTAACAGCTAATTATTTAGGCCCATTTCATAGAGGCTAAACCCACGGCGTTGTGGCCGGTCATTCAGCATGTGTTGCAGTAATCCACAGATAATACCTCGCTCTGTGAGGGCTTTCATATCAGCCTCTGTTCCCCTCAGAGTCTTATGTGTATGAGTAGTGACATAAGGAGGCTAGTAGTAGCTAGTAGTTCTTGTGCAAAGACATACCCACGCCCGCACATACAAACTTCATTAAAACTGAGTCAGGCCATAAAAAAGACAAACTTATTTAGGTTTCCGTTGCCATGGTAATCCAGAACAATTTTGATGATGCTCCTTCTCAGTCAATGAGGTTGCAACATATCATGGAGCTTGTTACTAAGGAGGCCTGTGTAATGTAGAGCTAGAGCACAGATGGCTGACTCCTCTAGCATCGAAGAAAACTCCTGTCTACATTTTCAGGGTATGCTTGAGCATGTGAGAGTGTGTGTGTGTGTGTGTGTGTGTGTGTGTGTGTGTGTGTGTGTGTGTGTGTGTGTGTGTGTGTGTGTGTGTGTGTGTGTGTGTGTGTGTGTGTGTGTGGTGGGCAGGTGTGGCGGTGCAGAAGGCACTTTGCAGCATTGATTTGAAGGGCAGTGTTATGCGGGTGGTGTTCAGTATTAAATAATGAACAAAATCAGCAAAGGTGAATAAAAGAATAGAATGGACAGCAGTTCAGTGCAAGTGTACACGAGTGTGACAAAGGGCAGATGTGGAAGATTCAAGGTGGTTGTAACAGTTAGAAAAATCCTGAAGCATCTAACAAATATCAAAAGCAAGTATATAATTCTTATCCATCTCCCTGTTATAAATAGCACCATTAATTTTCCCTGCTTTGTTTTCTTACGTTATATTTTTTGAATATGCTTAATATATGTGTAATTATGAGTATGTACAGCTCCCTGTGCGCATTCTAGAAGAATACGTGGGTGGATATGGCGCCTTTGCGTTTTCCTCTTTGTCAGTGATATGCGGCCGCAGTGAAAAGTTATCCAGTTAAAAACATCCATCTCTCTCTTTTTTCTTTTTTTTTTTTATCAAATCAAATATTTCTGAATATTGTATGTTCTGGGATAGTGGGTGCAGGAAAAAATCCCTCCCATTTTTTGGGTAAACAACATGCTCATTAAGATACTCATTTTCCCAGCAGGAACATAGAAAAAAGTAGCACAAAATACACTACTTTTGCAGAAACACTTCCCCTCATACAAAAGGATTTAATTACACTTCAGAATGCGTAACACTTGCAGCCCAACAGCAGCACATGGAAGCAGCACACACACATACATACGCAGCATGGGGAAAAGTCTGCTCTTGCTAAAACACGACCCCACACACACGCTCGCCGCACGTGAGTACAGCAGTGTTTAACATGCTTGCCGCAGTTGTTCGTACATGTGCCTGAAGATAGTGTCAACCCCGTGGCAGTGCCACCACCCTGCTCCTGTCGGCTGGGCCTGTCCCCCTCAACAGAAATCTCTCTCTCTCACACACACACACTTCATCAGCCAGGCTTATCCCCTTGATGCTGAAGGACGCGGCAGACAGGTGAGCGTAAACAATTCATCACCACGGTGACACCTTCGCATCTGCCAGTCCCAACATGGTCAGAGGAGCTGTCAGTCACCTCGACTAGCTCTGCTCCCCTCAGCCGGGCTAGAGCACAGCGCAAAGCACCAACAGATGTTCCCTTTTAGGAAAGAGAGCCCTGATACTGTAGCACATGGATGATCAGACTACAACCCTACCTTGGAACCTACTAAAGACAATTGATTTCACATATGCATGTGATGTAGACAAAATGCAATCACTTACATTTAAAAGAAGGTTGGAGACGGTTAATAAATCGTCTTTAAAAGCGTAAATGAAACGCTTGACTAATAAATTTGATTTTTTTTTAGGTCAATCTCTATGTTAGGTATAAAAGTTCTAAAAT
The DNA here is from genome assembly GCF_022655615.1 of Tachysurus fulvidraco. NCBI lineage: Eukaryota > Metazoa > Chordata > Actinopteri > Siluriformes > Bagridae > Tachysurus > Tachysurus fulvidraco. Next base: position 21,823,265 of record NC_062523.1, on the reverse strand, counting down.
GTGGTTTTACTGTAAATTTACTAAAGATGTGAAATCAAATCATGTGTTGCCACTGTGTATAAAATGATAAGGTCTAGGATTGATACCGGCTGCTTTTCTCATACCACCAAGACTGACTAACAGGTGATAAGTGTCAGACCCATATGCAGCTAATTGTCACATGGGACAGGGACAATATGAAGAGATGCACCAGGAGTCCAACAGTCCTATCCAGAAGAGTCTGAGCGCTATCCATCACTCAGGGATGAACAATAACACACAATGACACATGGGGATGCATACACTCAAGATACAATTATCTTTACTCCTACACACATACATACTGCAGTCCACTGACTCATACTTTTGACATGGACATGAACCAAGATTGATGAGAGAAATGTATGGGGAGGATGATGTCGAAATTGCTGATGAAATTCAATCTGGCTTCATTTTCATTGCGGTGCATGAAAAGTCAACTTATATGAAAAGTCACCAACAGCTAAAGGACAATACAGTGTTTTTACAGTGTCGGACATTAGATCACCAGATAGTCACCTTTTTCAGGAATTAATACTTTATTTATTACATACATAATGTTTATTTACCGTTTTACTTAACAGACACGAAAAGCGAATGCAATTTGTTGAAATTAAGCCAAACATAATATAAGCAGAACATAATCTGACATCTTATGTAGCTAGCTTGTGCATTTAAAAAATATGTAGCCAGCTAGGTGTTATTGTTTGAACAGTAATCTGGCATTTCTATTGTGTTTACAATCATGATGTATGATGACTTTAAAACATGTCTCAGATTTTAGATTGTCAGGAAATTTTTTTTGTTACCATGCTTCCCAGTGTGACATTTACCTTGGATTATGAAGCTAATTTTACCAAAACTTTCAGCTAGAAATTGTGGTTATCCACTGTAATTACAGTACACTATATTACTGCACTACAATAAAGATGTTCATACAGACATATACATACATACATATTTACATAAATACATACAGTACATACATACATATATACACAGAGTCCATCACTTCACATAACTAACATCCCAGTTAACACAAATCAGTTACCTGTACCAGTACCAGAACGATATGAGTGATAAGGTTCTGAGAACAAACACTCCCAGGGACCCAAATAACAATACCGGGGTCCTGGTGTGCCACAAAGCCCATCAGCCCCTTTGTTTCTGCAGGAGGCCCTGCATAACAATCCCGGGCTGACAGACAGCACAGGGGGCCGAAAAACCTGAAACAGGAGCACATTGTTTCACTCCCCGTGCACAAGGTGCACCTCCTTCCACTCTGACAGGAAGCACAGGCTTGGCTAAGAATAAGCTGGGCAGGCCAGAGGCTTTCTGAGTTAAATTACAAGTAGAAAGAAGACCTCCTTTGAGCTGCAGAGCTTACCTGTTGTGGTGAGGGGGTGGCGAATAAGAGAGGAAATAGAGAGAGATAGCAAGAGTGGCTGTTTGAATTAACGTGCCATTTTCATACACTTTAAAAGGTAATAATTATGTGAGCAGCTGGAAACTTTTGGGGGTAGAATTAAAAGCTAAAAGCATAGTTCCAGTTTGATTTTTGTTTGTCCTGCCATGAATGGCCATCAGCTGGGCAACAGATTTTTTTTTTTTCCTTTTTTGGGAGATTTGGGAGGGGTGGGCTTTTCATTTTTCTTTTTCTTTTTTTTTTTTTTGCAATTGCTAGGTTGCTGGGGGACTTTCTCTTTTAGTGATTTTTCTATCGCTCTTTTTCTCTTATCTAACACATACAAATTGAAGCAAAACCAAATGTATGTAAATGTTGTGACATACTGAAGAGGCCTGTGAGTAAACAGAGGTAGGTGAGAATTGTGAAGGGTAGGGTAAAATCCCCTCAGGTGGCAGGGGTAAATATACCCCCACTCTCCTTTTGAGACTTGCCATGCTTTAGCAGGCTCGATAAAAGAGTGATTGCACATATGAGAAAGAAGAATCTGGTTGGATAGTGAGAGTCTGATTATTACTGTAAAAGCCAGAGATAACAAGGTAACAGCAATGGGCAGGCACACAATACAGCCTCTATTACCTGTATGCTAGCTGTTATTTGCAGCCACTGTATGCCTTTCCCCTTGTCTTTCCTTGAGGACAATGGATGAAAATGGGCTTTGTTCCATGTGCTGAACAGTGGCAATGAGGATTTCTGTGGCTAAGTAGGTGAGGACTGCGCTCGAGGCCAGACCTGCCTGACCAGCTGGGATAGCCAAGGCCAAGCTCACTCACAGGCCAGGCTGTTGGCCAGAGTCTATAGTTTTCACTGTCAAGAAACACACACACACACACACACACACACACACACACACACACACACACACACACACACACACACACACACACACACACACACACACAAACTCTCTCTCTCTCTCTCTCTCTCTCTCTCTCTCTCTCTCTCTCTCTCTCTCTCTCTCTCTCTCTCTCTCTCTCTCTCTCTCTCTCTCTCTCTGTGCTCATTAAACTGATGTCTCACGTAAAATAAGATTAGCTTCCAAATTTGTTGAGTCTTAAACAGACTTAGAGATTAGAGCATCAGGCTCACACTTACACACACTTACACACACACACACACACACACACACACACACACACACACACACACACACACACACACACACACACACACACACACACACACAGATATAGACACTCAACAACAACAAGACTTCAACAGATCAATCTAAATTCCCAGCTCACAACACACACAGCCTCTCAAGTGTTCATACAACTATAATAGGTTAGTGTAGTGTAGAACTGTAACAAACCTCTTACATGAACAACTTAAACTGGATTGTTTATATCAAGCTCAGGTATTATATCTAAAAAAACACACACACACAACACACTAGCTACAATTGTCTATCAGGTACTACGGAAAGTACTTGTCACCTTTATTAGATCACTGACCTTGCAATTTTCCATTCATAAAGACTTTCCCCGGCATTACATACACTTTCATAAATCCGCTTTCAAATAACACACTTTAGCCAGATTTTCATACAACACTTAATGCTAAGCTAAGCTTTCTTCAAGAATGTGTACCAAAGTTAGCTATGCTATTTAATAAAACTACAAGAATGTAGCATTAGTGACGCCAATGATCATCTGCTCAAGAATGTTCCACATTTTAGAAATAAGACAAATTACACACACAGCATGACCCACTACTTGTTTCACCCAGTCGTATGTTACATGTGGACATGGGGAGAAAATGGGCCTTAAAAATGGGCCACGAGTTGCCTTAATGAAAGTGGTGCTGAAGTTACAGGTCATCAGAAATTGCACTGATGTGCTCTCAGAGATGTCAGAATTAAAATGGTCCATTCCTTAAGCCGCATGTAGCTTGACTAAATTTACTAAATTCTGCACACCACACTGTATACCAGGGAAGTATAGTTGTCGTATTTATAATTTAGTTGCATGATACTAAAGTTAATAAAGTTAAGTTTAATAAATTGAAATTCAGGGGCACGGTGGCTTAGTGGTTAGCACGTTCGCCTCACACCTCCAGGGTTGTGGGTTCGATTCCCACCTCCGCCTTGTGTGTGTGGAGTTTGCATGTTCTCCCCGTGCCTCGGGGGTTTCCTCCGGGTACTCTGGTTTCCTCCCCCGGTCCAAAGACATGCATGGTAGGTTGATTGGCATCTCTGGAAAATTGTCTGTAGTGTGTGATTGTGTGAGTGAATGAGAGTGTGTGTGCCCTGCGATGGGTTGGCACTCCGTCCAGGGTGTATCCTGCCTCGATGCCCAATGACGCCTGAGGCACAGGCTTCCCGTGACCCGAGTAGTTCAGATAAGCGGTAGAAAATGAATGAATGAATGAAATTGAAATTCAAACTCAAATTTATTTGTATGTTAACAATGGACTTTGTCTAAAAGCAGCTTTACAGAACATAAACATAATGCAAAAAGTTTATTATAAAAAAATTCAAGATTAATATCAGATATATTTAAATGTGTTTGCATTTATCCGCAACAAACAAGCCTGTGGATACTCAGGCCATTGTGGCAAGGAAAAACTCCCATGGATGGCAAAACAAGAAAACTTGAGAGGATCCAGACTCATATGGATGATCCTGGAGGGTGGGATTATAAATATACAGTCTGACCAGTGTGTATTGATGAGGAGGTTGTCGTCCTCAAAGACCACATGTAGTTGGCTACTCCTCTTAGTCTGTCTGAATATTCATTTAGTTTTTTATATTAATATATATGTCTTAATTCTCTCTCTCACACTGTGACCGCTCACTTTCATCAACATAATAAAATAAAACCAATTTAGTGACTGGTTTAATTTAAATCCAAGAAGTAACTTTTCCTTTTTACATTTTAACCCCTGTGAAAGTTTAAAGGTCGTCACTTTCATTTAAGTACGTTTGCTAGATATTTTAATTTAATGAGGTTTTAACAAATTACTTACATTTTCTCAATGATTTAGTCCTGCTGTATAGTCTTAAAAAGGACAAAGCAAAATGTGACTAAACTGTTCAGATACGAATTTATGAAAACTAGTGCAGTGCAGCAGGTGGAGATCATCACAGCATTGATCCAGCCTCAGCATGGGATAAGAGTACAACCCTTTTTAATCAGAGTGGGCCGATAGTCTCTGGCTACTCATAGGTCCCTTTCAGATAAACCTGTCTTACAGCACAACTGGCTGAGATGAGGGAGAGAGAGAGAGACAGGCCTGAGGGCCTTGGCACAGAGCAGGACCAGGCCTGGATCTCAAAGAACTCATTATTCCCTACCTGCTGAACCTCTGCTGAGGTGGTTTGAATTCAAATTTATATAGAGCAGGTCCCAGGGCCACAAGCATGCAAAGGGCTTGTTTTTAAAGGCACACAGTTTGATATTCCTGGTTCTTTGCCAAGGCCCTGAGCTGTTGACCATTTATTTTTTTAATTATTATAGACAAAGCTAATTGTTCTTGCTACACCTTTGATGACCCTTTCGATTCTTTTCCCCTTTCCCCCTCCATGTGTGCAAATGAAGTTTTCACCCAGGCAATCACACCTTAAATTTAATTAAAACAAAGGTGCTAAAGCTGTTGATTTTCAATGTGGGGTGGGGGATGAATGGGGGGCAGAATACAATGAATATCAATGCATGATGAGTGACTGAACTCCCCCAGCTGTCAGCCAAATGAGTGTGAATATTCAGTTCTTTCCCCTCCACTTAACTTCCATTTAGTTCTGAAAACATTTTATTAGCTGTTCCCATGGTGCTGCTAAATGATAAGCGAACCAGAAAAAAAAGCAGTGCTGTGATCAAGTTTATTCCTTAAACCTACTTCTTCCTCCTTTGTTGTTTTTTGTGTCCTCAAAGTGTTTTTTTCTGTTATAGCATCACATTAATCAGAATATATAATTTGGGTATGTTCTTGCATAATGCATTTGACTTATGATGTCTTCTAAGAGCATTATGTATTCCCTTAAAAACAATGAGTTATTGTACACACAATTGTTCTGGCATTTTTCACCGTGGATTTATGAATTAAGTTCATGTAAGAAAAGGTGAATTTTAATTGAGTTCTATGAGAAAGCATCCATCAAGTAACTGATTTTTTTGGCATATAGGGCATCTCTCTCTCTCTCTCTCTCTCTCTCTCTCTCTCTCTCTCTCTCTCTCTCTCTCTCTCTCTCTCTCTCTCTCTCTCTCTCTCTCCCTTTCTTTCACTCCTCTGCTCCAGTACCAATGTCAACATATCCTCCTCATGTCAAGACAGATTGGTGCGTTAGCCAAGAGCTTCAATCATTGCTCTCCCATGCCCCATTCCACATATTGATTTGGAAGAAAACAGCTTTCTAATCCCAATAAACAACATGTCAGCAAGCCACTCAAGCTAACTGAAATATTAGCACAGCATGATGCACTAGCCGTATGAGCCTAGGGTTCCCCAGTGCCCCTGGCCTGGCTAGGCAGGGGTGCACAGGAGAAAAAAGACAGGTGAAAGACTACTGAAACAAACAAAGATAGCACAAGCACATCAACTTTCAGAATGACTAGAAACAACATGAGCTGAAAGTATATTAAAGTCAAAATTTAATAAAAAGATCTTCCTTACATATGAACACCCAGTTGAAGATTGAATGGCAAGCCTTTGGGTCATTCAAGTGGTGTTAATGTTGGGGTTAGAGTGCAGACTCCTTTTTCCATCCCTGCCAGTATCGTCAGAGTCCATTGTGACCCCTGGTCAACCCTAGCCAGGGTCAGGCACAGTGCAGCAGGGGGCGTGTCAGCTCAGAGGCCATTTCGATTGCCCAGCGTGCCACAGGGCAAGCAAAGCTCAACACAGCATGGTCAGCAGGGTGGCCGAGCCACTCTTAAGGTCATGCTAATTGCCACACTCCACCACCGAGCCGGCACTTAGCACCGTGGCCCGCTCTCAGAGCGAGGTGCAGGTGTTAGTGCCCTTTAAACCTTTAATTAAATATCACTGTAAAAGGTTAATACAGAGAGCAGGGTTCTAGCCTGCTATCGAAGCATCAGTACAAAACTCCACTGTAGCAAGAAATCCTAGGAAGCAGAATAAGAAAGAAGCAAACATAACAGTGTATAATGTCATATAATAGTCAGATTGTTGCTGTTCAAGAAAATATACATTTCTGCACCTCTCTTACAGGAAAGATGGGGGAAAATTATCCCCAATAATCACCTGCTCCATCTTACCATGTTTTTTTTTTCTTTTGGGTGGTGGTTAATGACCCATAAGCATCCAAGAACATTATCTATAATGGAGATTGTCTGTGTGTTTTTTGTTTTTTTTAGCACAACTCTTAAATGCCATATTCAAGACAAATGACGCTTCCACCCATGACACTAACATATTTTATCTGATAATGAGTACCATCTGCTCTGATCATTTTTTTTAATAATGCAGAAGAAAGAAAGAAAAAAAACACAGTTGATAAAACACAACAGTTTATCTTATATATGGTGTATTTGAACAAGTTAGAGTTTTGCACAAATATGGCAATTATGTACATATAAATCTGAACGTTAAGAAACATGATTCCATCCTTAACCAACCGCACAGTCTTTTAGCAGAGCTCCTTCCCCTGGAAATATTTCGAAATAGTAGGAAAATTGGTTCCAGGCCAAAATCAGAGCTGTGATATGAGACTTGGTAAATATTTTCCAGGGGAATTTTACAGTGTTTTTTTTACTGCATGGTGACTGGAGCACAGCTGGGAAAAAGGAGTATGTATGATTGGTGTGACATTGGGTTCCAGCAGACAATTAACATAAATGACCCTAATTAACATCCGGACAGTGTCATGATTTCCTCAAGCAATTCAGAATTGCCAAAATGAACAGATTTGCTTTGCCTAAATCTGCTGCCTGCATCGCCAAATACTGAATCCAGCCCAAGGGACCTTAGTTAGTACACTACTTATTTCAAATATGGATATCAGACTCAACAAAATCATTTATTTACAGAGTAAGTTGCTTTAAAATTCAGAACTCAGGACCCAATAACAAAATGTCTATAAGTTATTAATATTGATTGACTCTGAATACTTTTCAACATTCAATAACTAAAATATAAAGGCATGCATTATGTGGTGTACGCCATGTTTAGAAATATTTCAAGTGAGATGAAAACATTTTTTTCATTGCCATTTAATTTTTCTCACAGGATAATATTTGCACTGCTCCATTACAGACATCTTAGTTCAACACATTTAATATTCATCCAGAGTCTGGAAGCCTCAGACGCAGCCAGATTTTCATACCATATTTTAGCAAGCCAGAATAATCTCACTTAACACAAGAGCAGGTCTTCTCTCTCTCTCTCTCTCTCTCTCTCTCTCTCTCTCTCTCTCTCTCTCTCTCTCTCACACACACACACACACACACACACACACACACACACACACAAACATGCACTGTGTTGCCCCCTGCTGAGGTTTTGTTGTTTCCTGTTTTGTTAAATAATTAATTCTTCCCTGCTATTCCCCCACAATCTATAGCCAGCCATATGCAAAAGCCAGAGCAGGAGTTCTACAATCCAGCAAATTTAATGAAATGGTTCACATGAGGTGGTGAACAAGTGTGTGTAAAACAAGACGAAAGAAAGAAAGAAAGAAAGAAAGAAAGAAAGAAAGAAAGAAAGAAAGAAAGAAAGAAAGAAAGAAAGAAAGAAAGAAAGAAAGAAAGAAAGAAAGAAAGAAAGAAAGAAAGAAAAATAAATTGTTCTCTTTTTACTTGGAGCTTGCGATGGTTGTCTTGAGCCACATTGAATTTCAACAGACTATAGCTGAATTAAACTGACCTACTACTCACTTTGTAAAGGCAAAATTAAAACACAGGTTTTAAATTCAAATTTATAACTAAAAATTCAGCTGATATTAATAATTTGTTTTCATTTTGATTAATGTTGAACAGATGACGTGTCACTGTTGCAAGGTATCAATCGAAGTGTAGTTGTTGAGTTTGGATTAAAAATGTATTTTTGTTGAGATTTTTTTTTTTAATCACTTTTTGGTTACAGGGAATGCGCTATTTTCTGGCATCTGGTGACAGCAGATCTTTTGTGGCTTTTACATTCTGAACTTGAGAAGCCAAACCATTAGTTTGCCTCACTATCCAGCTCCCTGTTTGACTACTGTCTCTTAGCTCCTCTTGCTCTGTTGTTTTCTTTTTTGAGCCTGTGTTTGCAGTCTTTCTTTCCTTCTCAGTTTTTCCCTCTCTCTGAGCTAGTGCAGGGGATGAGCTGCTACCCCGTGGTGAGGACTGAATCTAGGGGCCACCTGCAGCAGCCACCACCAGCTCAACCAAATGCCGCCGGCCTCCTTTGATATGAGCTCAGGCTGCCTTTACGCCCGCACACCCGCCTCACAGCCCAACAGCTAATGTGGGATATCAAACGGCTGTCGCCTGCTCTGTCTCACCCGCTTTTTTTGTCTCTACTTCTTTTTTGGTTCTTTCCCTCCGTCCCATTTTTTTTTTCATGGGCTTTACTTTTGGGCTGTGGTTAATTCTATGCTGAAGCTAAGCACAGGCCCTTTCAGAAGCACAGCTTGGGCGCTATGACCCAGGCGGCTGCTGCAATATTCCTCCAGCTTATTTAGCAGGAGCTCAGCCAAAAAGTACCAGGCACTGGCAGCCATTTTTGCTGTCACCTGAGAACAGAAGAGGAACATGAGAAAAAGGCAAACACACACAATGACCAAACCGAGTTTTGCGTGTTAATTTCTGTGTGATATTCTCAGGAAAAAAAATGAGAGCAAAAATAAATAAATAAATAAATAAATGATGTGAACTGTGTGTTTAAGAGGATGAAGAAAATGAAATAAAGGCTAACTGCTCATTAAATATTAATACTGGTATAATGGTATTCTTTATCTGCTCTGCCAAATGCCAAACAATTATCTACCTTATTAGTAGAAAGATAGCATTTATATAAAGGTATTATATATAAAGCAAAACATATTAATGTCTGCCTGCCTGATGAAGAGGACGGGAACAGTAGTGTGGTTGCCACATACATTCAGATTGAAGAAGCAACATTCATGGTGTGCTTCCAGTTGCCCCCTGGGAGACAAGAGATCATTAAATGAATTGACTAAAATAAGTGCAGGGAAGATCCTTGCACAGCATCGGGTCAAAGGCATGTATTTAAGCATCCGCAAAAAAAAAATAATCTTTTCAATTTACTTGACCATTAAAGATTTTCCGATGGATGTGGATGCCTTTATCTTTCTATTGTAAAGTTCTGTCTTTAATTGTATGAAAGGTTTTAGAGAAATATGAACATTCAACAATACATGCTGTTTTTCAATTTTAATGTTATTTTCAAATGACTAACAAGAGAGGGAAACAATTATCATAGTGCTGACAATGTGCAAATGTATGAACAACCACCGTCACAACACATACACGCTAAGAAATAAACAATTGCTTAACCAGGCGCTGTATGTACAAACACCTACTTATAAAGCCCAGAACACGTGATGAACTCACTAGAACACACATACAAGCACAGACACCTATCTCACATCTCAAGAACATGTGGTGATAAAACTGGAGCTAATTAAGTGACAGACAATTGAACTCAGGGGAGAAATTCCTGGGAATTACTATCAACAACTGGATTAACGTGGCAGGGAAGACAAGGTGTTTATTAGCCAGTTGTTCAGCACTTTGCACCGAGGTGCTAAAATGACTTACTGCCTCCGCATTCTCCACCTTTTTGGAGAGGTGGCATTTTGTAAGTGGTGCACAACACATTCCATTGGGGAGTCCTAAAGATCAACTTTTTGAAAGCTTAATAAGGAAATGGCTGTTAATTGAAATCAACAAAGAGAGCCCTAGTTAAAAGCATACTACTCATAAACATACAATTTACCTTTTACTATGTAAATAGATTAGTACTATAATGGTCATTTTATTTTAAAGCACAGTATTGCGACTGCTTATAAAATACCACACTTATCTATCGAAATAACAACACATCTATTACTATCTTTTATTCTCTGCACCCCTTAAGCCATAGAAATGACAAATAATAAACCCCAGAGTGCATACTCATTATCTCAAAGGTGAAAAAGCTAAGATGCAAATTTCCAGACAAATATATTTTTTTAAATGATCACGAGAGAAAGGTGAATCGAAACATTATTGAGTTCACACGTTATATATAGATATATATCAGGGAAAGACAAATGTATCTTGCCTTTAACAAAATTTATATATTCATTACACCCCTTTATCTTAATCATTAAATGGTACAAATGTAATAACAATCCATGTAGTTTCCTGTGTAAGAGGTTTCCTGTGTCATTTAATGCTAGACACTGAGGAACCACTGGTTATGGGTCAAATGGCTGACCCTTAAATAATGTGCAGTAAATGTACAACTCTTTACATACTTGCCAGGTCATTTGCACAAGTCACTGAAAATGTCTACCGTTATACAATATAACGGAAGAGTCCTTTAAGGAACTGAAGTCTGTCGCTCATTCCGAATTTCTCCCTGCACTAGGATTTGCAGTTTGCAGTGGATATTGCATGACAATGGACACATCTGCATCATAAATGATGCTAGATGTCCTGATAATGTCTAGGCACATTGTCTGCATGCTGTACACCCATGTCTGAATGTGGAGTCTATTGTGAAGTTCCTCCAAACGTAGCTGTGAAGTACCTTAAACAATCCCACTAAGTGCCTATTACTTGGACAGAGTGGCTAAATCCCTGGTCAAATGTATTCTTTTGTATACTTAATGTATCACACATTCATGAGTGGAGCTAAGAAAGTACTTTAGCTGGACACATTTCCTGTTACTTACGATCATTTGCTATTCAAACACTACTTTACGATATAACACTAGGCGAGCGCTACGTTACCTGAGGACTATCTTCTATACGCGACCCAACACTTGCTCAACTCTTGAACATCTGTTTTCTTTGCCACTGAAGGCCAACACTATTATTTCATTTTCATCTACTGATTTTGTCACTCTCGTTTACTCACAGCAATAGTTTTAAACGGCACCAAAAAGTTTCATGTTGATTAGATAATAACATAATTGCACATATCTCCTCTGTGTAAAAAGTACATTGTATGCTGACATTGTTTTCTAACAAGCACGCTACTATCATTTGTAGTCTCCAATCATTGTTAAGTACTTCCTCTCCTTGGATAGTAAAAACATGGTTTGCATTTTTGCTAATAAAAGCCAAAAGAAGGAGACAGAGTTTGAGGAGTGTTGAGAGGGAAAAAAGAGCACAAAGCAGTTTTAAGCACCTCCATTTTTTCTCAAGGTCTGCAGAGGTTAAACTCAAGTGACTGGTAACAACTCCATTATGTGGTGAGTCCCTCATTGGCCTCCAGAAGCATAGCATGTAAAACTGTAGAGGAGTCCTCTCCTGGGAGACCCCTGTGCACAGCAGGTTAACCTGTCAGTGCTTTTTTTAAGGCCTGATTGCTGAGCCCCCTGTAGCTTGAGGTAAACTGACAATTTTCCATCAGCAGGGAAGGTGGCTTTATTAGTGATGAGGGGGGAGTAAATTCAAGCGCACAGGGCATTGTTCCCTCCGATGACGGATTAACATTTGTGAGGTCCAATCAATTAGCTCAGTGCTGAGACAAAACCAGGGTGGCTAATGAACAGGTCTTCTCCAAACAAACCAGAGAGTGTAGTTTCCAACAGCAAAACATTTTAAAAATAGATAATAGTGTGTGTGTGTGTGTGTGTGTGTGTGTGTGTGTGTGTGTGTGTGTGTGTGTGTGTGTGTGTGTGTGTGTGTGTGTGTGTGTGTGTGTGTGTGTGTGTGTGTGTGTGTGTGTGTGTGCTTTACAGCCTATACCCCAGAAGTCAGGTACTATTTGAGTTATTGATTGCTTGAGAGTTCTTCCTCCTGTGGCTGGCAGGAGCCAGCAGTTATGAAATCACCTATACAGTAAGCACTAAGCAAAGGAGTAAGCTGCAGAAAATAGCACTGCTCCTCCACTGCAATTGTACAAGCATCAGTTTGCTCTTTTTCCCCAAATGGCAAATCAATATGTGGCTCGACTACACATAAACACAAACTCGAAGTCTGTGCGTCAGTTCTTATGTGAACATACTGTAGTGGAGGAAAAGTTATTCTGTTCCAGATTCTTTTGAACGTTTTTCTCCCCCGTCAAATTATGACAGGATTATCATGGCTGTGTGTATCCTGAGAGTTTTATATTGATTTTTTTTACATTTCAGGTAATGACAATTATCTTAATTTGCAATAGCAAAATAAAAAAAAAATTAAATGAAACCTGCCAAAGGTAATTAAAAGGACTGTGTAGTTTGTCAGTTAAAACTCGAAGAACAAAAAAAGGGAAATTAGCTCAAAAGTTTAGTGCGTTTGTCATGACCCTGCCAAACCTAGAGCTGTCAAAAAATCCCTAGAATCTTTTCTTCCTCCAAATAAGTAACATATATGATAAAGCATCTTTCTGAGGTTGACCTTCCCATGATTACATAAAAGTGTCCAGTGTCCGAAGGAGTGTCAGTGACACAGAAGAAGCCCGATGGTGGAGTTTTAACAATAATCTCAGTTTAAACACAATTCTAACAGCATGATTTTCTGAATTTTTGCCATTTTTATTTTTTATTTGTGTAGTCAACTAAATCAGATACATCAACTCTAACTCAGGACAATAATTAGCCCAATCTGTAACTATCAAATCCAAGACAACCGACTCTAGTTCAGAATGGCCTGGAACCACTCGCACTGATCATAGAGTGGAACGGATAATTCAGACTCCAAAAACACACATATATGCACAAAATTAAAGCACAGCCTGACCCTAATAAGGGGAGTCTGCCAGTGAAGACTAACATGGAGTCTGGGGTTGGCTTCTGAGCAGCATGGAGCCATTTAATCCAGCCCTTGATTAACTCATTGTCTGTCCACTTGTCCTACAGACATGTGCTGACATGTCATAATCATCATAATTCTCATCAGCCTCCAAGCTCGCTCCCTGGCTTCTTGATTAGGGCCCAATTCCCAGAAGGGCCTTGCTTAACACTTAGTAATTCCTCTCAGCTTCACACCAATGTACCATGGGCCCTTCAATTAAATAGACAATATCTAACATGCATACTTACTCTGGATGGACTTGAACACATACCGCACAAAACACCAGGAAGCTAAACCAATTGTTGTTTTCTGAGTAATTAGTATTATTTTGTTAAAATGTCATCTCTAATTACTCCCAGAATAAAATTTTCTATATGGGGTGCACTGACTGTGCAGTGCCTGATAGATAAATGTGAAGCACAGTAAACTGGGCATTAAAAACACACCTACACCATATCTGAATTCTGTTCTATCATCAAAAAGATTTCCTCCTCCTTGTTTCTGTGATTAAGGCTTCTGTCAGGAGTGGTATTCTTTTCATACAATTCTCTCTCCCTCGTGATTTATTGCCAAAAGCTGTTAACAGTGTTTCTTATTTATTTGCCAACAGAGGAGGAAAAGGGGCCTTGTGTGGGTCTCCAATCCTGGCCGAATACTCACCAGAGACTACCGTGACCCACACTTCCTGCACAAGGCCAGCAAGGTGGGAAATACGCACACTTATTTCCCTTGGACCCAGATGCTGTTTGCTTATCAACATTACCTTTAAGGGTCATGTCTCAGAGACGAGACAGTCAAGAGACAGCACACACATTTACCGATGCACGTGCTGGGCTCTTCAGGGCCACTGTTTATTCACATGCATGCTCTGAACAAGTGGCAGCAATAAGCTCTAGCTTGAACGATCTGCTGCTGATAGTAGGTAGCTGTTTGCATCCTCATTTCACCATTTTAATTTTTATTGTTTTGTTTGTTTGTTTTTGTAATGATTGACGAAGAAAACGATAGATTTTAAGCTTTTTGCTCTTGGTTGAGCAAGACTTGGTTGTACTGGAGATGAAAACATAATGACTAAATAACATGCCAAAGATAAACAAGCCAGAGTCTTTTATGTAGGAAGATTTAAGGACATAAAGGAAGATTAGAATAATTGTACTTAAGCAAAATGGAGGGTAAAATTGAAAAAGCTCACAAGCAGCACTGCTGACTTAAAACAGACAGTAAATATACAGAATATTATACAGAACAGGAAACGCTGTAGAATGACTGAGCACAGGCCCTGCACATGTCCATCAGATTGGTAAACTGAGCAAAAGGCAGAAGACTTCTAAATCACATAAATAACTGATATATGATTTTTAAGCCTTAAAGTACATTTTAATTTTTTATTTAAAAAAAATTCACGTTGTTATCCCCATTGTTATCATTCAACCTGTTTTTCACTTTTATAATACAAGCAATCTCTGTGCAAACAAGAATATTTAATATTTAACTTTAACAATGTCATTCTTCTCTTGCCATCATAAGTCTTTAATGTAAAACACTGTATATAAACAAGATACTTTTTTCAGACTATGGGAACAAATTGTAAGAATTAGGATCCTTGTGGATTTGATGTGTTAAGCAATTTTCACCAAACTCAGCTGTTGACTCTGTAAAACATTTAGTAATTATCCTCATTTTCACTTTGTCTTGCAAATAATATGTCCCAATAGCAGCATCTCATTGGAGCTGAGGTCATGAGGGAATCATCACACATTGCAGAACTGTCATCAAATACAATCTGTGCCATTCTCTCTAATCACAATCACTCTGGGCATTAGCTCAATGTTGTCTGTGCTGTTGTTCTCCAAATTGACATGTGTCAGGTGCTACTTGAGTAGCCACTGATGAGCTCACTGACCATGAGTGCATAAACTGTCAAGTGAAGCAGGCTTCCAGCATAGTCATTAGGCATTCAGAGTCAATCAAATTTGCTCCTTCCAGCTCACTAACCCTAGCAGGAATGAACTTCTCTTTAAACCAATTGCCTTCCACAGATAACATTGCTGAGTGATCTAAAATGCGTGTGGTTGTACATTCTAAATATAAATAAATATTGCAGAAATGAACAATTCTGCAACACATCATGTAATGTGAAATGTTGTGATCATCATCGCTGATACATCTTGTCTTCCTTGTGCCTTCAGCAATGTTTTTTGAAAGAAAAAGTATCGAATTGGACTAATATTTACACGAGACAAAGGTGTTTTTATTGTATTCTGAGAGCTCTGCAGGCAACAGGCCTCCTCTTGAGAAGACCAGAGAGCAAAAATAAAAAAAAATTAGGATCAGAATTGCAACTTTTTTGAACAGGAATCCATTTTGCACAGACTGCTACTGTTTTGATGTTCATCTTCAACCATGTTTGGCTGTTTAAGTAACCTGTGGATTGTCACTCGTAAACTCTTGATGTGGGAAAAGTCGCAAAGTTGCACGACATTAGATATTCACAGCGATATCAAACCAATCCTTAGTGTAAAGGAGCTTTCAATCCACTGGGATTCTTCCATTTGCCTTTGAGATTTTGTCAAAGGTGGTCAAGGAAAAAAAGTAAACAGCACACAGCTGGGAAGAGGCTTGAATGTGAGAGGCCAGGGAGGAGGTGGAGACTGCTTCTTATCACAAAGACAGCCATCAACACACTTTTCTCTGAACTCTTGTAAATCTTGCTGTACAGCTCTTTTATTCTTTTTAAATATAACTGCAACAAAGATGAAGCACATGGGAGAAGAATATGATCTGAATATTAAAACTGGAACGTATATTTTAGGTTATCAAAATGGTCTTTCACCATTTGCTTTGGAAAACCAGATTTATGAGAGTAGCCAACTGACCCTCATAAATCCAATAACGAGCAAATTAAGAATGGAAATGGCTGCTCGAAGAAAGAAAGTGCTGGTGATATAGCCCAGGGCACATTTAATGGCAGATTCATTAACAAAAAATGGTCAAACACAGAAGAGGGCTCATTCTTTTCTGTCATTAGGACCCTGTAAACAGAATTGTAAGAGCATCCTTAGGCCCCATGTTTCCCTGAGGCAGGGGGCTGCAGTGTTTAAGGATCAAAGAGATGAGGTAGTGGAGGTGTGACTCTGGGTTTATAGGTGTAAGGAAATTGAAAATTTCCTTAATCTGTTGTGGCCTACTTTAAAAAAAGTGGGGCAAAGTCTCATAATGCACCTCTTACAGAACTGAGCAACTCCTTGAGATTCTCCACCATAGAAGAAAAGACCAAACGCTTCCCATATCAATAACTGGTGTGTAAGAACCTGCTAATAACTGTAAACAAGGTAATATGGAAAAAACTTTCAGTAAATTATATTTTATGCTAAATGGGCTATCTAGCAAAATTAGCATTTAATATCCACATTTAATGTTTAATCTGCTGTTAAATGTATTTTATTCCGTACAAGGAATAGATGACTATGCTAATATAAATATAAATTTATATAATATGCTTCTTAGCCGTCAACACACTGTATGCAGTCTATGATATGCATTATGGAAGCATTTTACTTTGTAGAGATTTGGCTAGGTAATGCATACCCTTTTTATAGAAACATGCTTGTCAAGAATTATGAGGCATAATAAATGAATGGTTTTTACTAACCACAAACATGCTTTAAAATAAGCTCTTGTGAGTTTAGTCTATGTAAAAGAGAGTGTTTCTTGCTGAAAGCGATGGCAAGGTCATGTTTATGCCATGTTGGTAGGTGTTGCCAGTGCCCACTTCCTTCAGGATTTGGCCCTTTTTCTTTGTTTCTCTGGGCCAGACTTGTGGCTATTCAAGCTCACTCACAGAACGCGCACTAAATTTTGGGAGAAAGGCAGTGTGCACTCATGAAACACATTATGAAAGTCATAGCTCTGTGCCAGAGGAAACCCAACTGTACATAGACGTCTACTGAAATAACAGAGAGAGGGAGAGAGAGAGAGAGAGAGAGAGAGAGAGAGAGAGAGAGAGAGAGAGAGAGAGAGAGAGAGAGAGAGAGAGAGAGAGAGAGAGAGAGAGAGAGAGACAGAGAGAGAGAGGGAGAGAGAGAGAGAGAGAGAGAGAGACATAATAAAAAATAAACTTCACTGTCAGTAGTACACTGAAAAGCTACCGGTTTGAGATGTTATTTTGAATGGCCGACTATCTCAGCTATGTCACTCTTCTACTAATTCATCTTTTATAAATCATAAGACAAGTGTCCAAGGAAGAAATCAATCTGCATTGGCCTACAGAGAAACGAAGCAAATAATCTTGAACCTTTATCAAATCTACAATAGCCTGCTATTTGTCTGAATATAATGATGAGTGTTGCAGAGATCTGGGTACAAAAAAAAATCAAATTAAATTAAAAATGATCAAAGATAATCACACTAAATGACACTAATGCTTAAGAAAGTTTATTGCTGATCCAAACTCATTTCCATATTCATATGTAACAATAACTAAATTAATTATTTATTATTTCCACTACTATAATTTCCATCAGTGTATTTAATACTTGTCCAGGCAAAAGCAAACAGATGCACAAAAAAAAATTCTAAAATACCATGTGAGGCAATTAGTATTATATTTAAAAAGCCCTTTATTCTTAATGCTTAGGAGAGAATAAAATAGAAAACGAACAGTAGAACAGAAAAGAATTTTTGAACAGTGATAATAACAAGCAGGTATTTTACATCCATGGTTTGGCTAAATAAACAGTAAAATAATGAATAAACACCCTAAAATGTAATTAAGTGGCTGGTAGGTAGCTGATAGACTGTGATCAAACCAACTGGACTGGTTTTGAGATTTTACTACTGAAAGACACAGGACACAAGAAGAAAATTGTAAACTATAGTCATGTATAAAATTAGGTATGGACACTTTTACACAGTGTCACTGTGTCTAATATGGGGCCTCACATATATCCATGTTAGTGTGAATTTTCTGTGACTACATGTCATTCAATCATCATATAGATGTCAGTTAATGCAAAACCTATTTATACTCTATACATAAATTATTAACACATATAAACTAATCATTAGCATCAATGAAATCTCTCTGAATTAATAGCTTCACTTCCCCTTCTCTAGTCTTTCAGGCAGACACTTTTCAAATGACCATGCAAACTATCTTGGGTTGTCAAGAGTCAAGTGTCAAGAGAACGTTAGATGTCATAATGTGTTGCCTGCAAGGTTAGTTTTTTAAAAGCTGTGTTTATAATATTGCCATATACCATAGACATAGCACGGATATATTTCAGCAGGTATTTACCTCATGGAGATAAATGCTTAGTGCGGGTGATAAATCAAATATGAACATTTATGCCTTTTGAGAAAAAGGTTTCTTTACTAAACCAGGGTTAAGGAGCTATTGAAAATTACACACTAAAAAAAGTGTATGAGATATGACAGTATAATGGAGTGTGCACCGGTTAGTATGTGTCATTTAGACATCACTGAAATGGAGGTTAATAATAAAAACAATATAGTGGTCCCAGTAACATACAGATGTGCTTCCAAAATTAAATACTGGCTCGTTTATTTTATTTCTTTTTTAAGATTTTAAGTAACACAACATTAACTTGGACTATGCGCTAAACATCACTCATGCGTTTATAGAGTGTATCCACTGTGCGTGTTTGAGAATGTGTGTCTCAGACAAACGAAAACACACCACAGCACAGCTGGAATATTTTTCTGACGTCGTATATAATGCAGCTGTGTGAGGGTGAAGTGAGGGTCACCGGAGGTCAGGGAACACAACGTCAGGCAAGTCTTGTTACCACCTATTATTTATTTGTTTGTTTATTTATTTATTTACCAAACTGTAAAAAATGCAAATCTCAGACGTGTGTGTGTGTGTGTGTGTGTGTGTGTGTGTGTGTGTGTGTGTGTGTGTGTGTGTGTGTGTGTGTGTGTGTGTGTTATGAAATATAGTTTTGTCCAAGTTTGTCTGTTGTTGCTGATCATTTAGAAATTGTTTAGGAATTCTTGTCCTTATTTATTTGCTTTCTTTGTTTGTCAACATTTCTATAATAATAATAATAATAATAATAATAATAATAATAATAATAATAATAATAATAATAATCATAAAAAATAATGATAATGCCATTTTGAACGACAGTAAAATAGGCTTTCAATCACGAATTTTGTCTGTAGACTATTTGATACTGCTGTCGAACCATTCACTCTTATATACAGTAATATACGCGCCTACTCACCTTCACTGTTGGTTAACTTGTGATATCTAAATGACATTTTAAATCTGGACTTGACGTTGGGCGTTGGCCGGTGCATCATGGTCGGTAGGCTATCGTGCACAGTGCTAAAGTTATTCTTTATTTAGACATTTCTGTCCATTTATGGTTAAGATCAAACAATGCAAATGGTTTATAAAGATGAGTGACTATTCACTACTTTGAGATTTACTACTAATTTGAGATAGACTACTGTAGGGCGCGTAAAAGATCGTTCACACACGATAAATTCCCATAACCCTAGAATCACTTTTTTGTTTTGTTCCAATCGAAATAGGAAGCGACAATCCAGCTATACAAACTGAAATGTCAAATTATATAGAATAATCTAAATCGACTTCAAATAGAAATATTTTTGTCAATTAGTTATGAATATTAAAATGTTCCCAGAGTGATTGGGTTCTGTGTACACACTGTGTCTTAGACAAGCATGGGGGAGGTGGTGCTCATGACCACACGTGTCCATGTTCTTGCAGGTGTGGATGCAATCGGTGGAAAATTAAGCCAACCATTACTCTAATGATTGAGAGTGAGGACAGATCACAGATGGTCTAAATCTTTTATAGTCTAAGTTAACACATAGGGTCGCAAACCTTATTAAACACAAACAATTATTTTTAAAAAATTATTTATTTATTATCTTGGATTTGTACATATGTCTTACTGCCGTTCCAGAAATATCGAATCTATCGGTATAAATTATTAAACGGCGAGAAAAAAAAATCTATATTAGTATTTGTATGCGTGTGTGCACGAGCACACGTGTACGCGCATCCTGCTAGTGGGCGCAGCGTGTGGGAGGTAAAGATAAAGTCTGCTCCGATAGACGGTGAGAAAAAGCTGGTTGTAGATAATTCCCGTAAATTCAATTTGACCTTCCGAGGTTTGTGAGTATTCGGAAAGCGCACTAGAATTTTTATAAAAAAAACAGAAATGGTCATATTTCTTTTTTTTTTATTATTATTATTATTTCCGGTAGACACAAAAGTCAGTGTGTATATATTTGTGTGATGTTACACTGCATCACATTCCAACGTTAAACAAAAACTACATGGTTCCGTGAAAAGTTGTGTTTCTGCATCCACTTGCTCTCTAAACGGATGAATAATAGAGCATCGTGCGCCAAGGGGAAAACAGCGGCTGCGCTCTGTGTGCCATTGACCTTTAACGCGCCCTACAGGTCACGCTTAGTGCAGGTGATCAACTCCAACAGGTCAGCACACAGTCCAGCCATGGACACTGTAAGTATCACGTCAAACAGTCAATCTAACACAGTGGACTGCCCTGCAGCTCTAGAATTTCCTGCTTAGTCTGACACAGCAAATATATCCATACATGCCGTTTTTATATGGCATATGCCAAGACCCATCATTTGATGCTTTCTAAGTATAGCTACCGGTAACACACACGCTTACACTTTTGTCATAGGTTTTCACAAAGGCACTGGGTGACAGTTGCAATAATTTTCACAGCTGACATCTCAGGAAACACCGTAGGCTTGATATACATAAATATATAAATATATTTCGGCTAAATCCAGGTCGTGTCAAAATGGTAACTCTCCATAGCAGTCACTAGACTCCTGACGTTAGAAGTAACCTACAATTTTTCATAGCAGGGGTCGTCACTGCTAGGCAATAAAGAAAAACTATATATTTCAACCTACGCAAATGTTTCGTTTCGTCTAAATCGACAGTAGTCAGCTTTAACTAAATGCGCTGTAGAGATTTTTTTTAAACAAAAGTACACAAAACGAGGCGTTCAGCTATTTCTTTGTTGTTGCATAGCCACTGGGCGACTCCCTATAAAAAGCTTGTAATAAATGTATTAGTTATAGAAATGCTAATGTATTGATTTAGCTGTTATATGCAATATGACTAGTGGTTTAGAGGAAATCACAATCAATTAAATGCTACCTATTGCATATGTCTGTTATAAAGTAGTATATAAATAGGCGCCTGATTGCACTACAGTGGTGTCCTGTTAATGATTATGCGCCTCAAACAAACGCAAGTAAAAGGGGAGAATCCTGGTCTTCTATACAAAACAAAATCACGTCGTTGGTACATGCACAGGTATGTTTTGTGGTTGTTTATTTTGGATGTATGAGGTCCATTTTAATAACCCAACCAATTCTTAGGCGAGTTGACGAAGGGGGGAAATTCTATGGAACCTCGTCAATTAAACAAACAAACAAATAAAACAAACAAACGAATATTTGTCTGCTACCATAATATATGTTATATGTTATATTCACTTCGTACCTGACGATCAAAATGTACAGATACACAACAACAAGGGGAAAAAAACACGAGAAAATATATACAGTTTAACACTTGAACCACATTTTATTATATTTGTATGCAGTAATTTTTTTTATCACAATAATGGAGAAAACACCTTTTGAACTTTGAACAAAAACACATAACAAAACACCTGCCCCTGTTCAGCTCATAATTGTACATATTTATAGTAAAGAAACATTCTTTATAAATATTGTTTCATCTGTTGCAAGTAAATACCATAATTTAATTACAAATGGATAAATATGGCAGTCGATATTTACAAAAGGAAGGGTGTGGTAGCAGAAATTTGAACTGCACGACGTTTATTTTCCTCACATCTTCCAAATATATTTCACAATTCGAACTTGCAAAGCACAAAAACATCACAAGTTAAGCCCAGCAAACGAAAATATACATTCACAAGCAAATATTGTGTCCGTCTTCGTTAAGTGTTGACTTTGGCACTCATACCAGTTATTAGATGTTTTAGGTACAATCAGCTTGCCTTAATGAGAGCACAATATTTATGACCATATACAACTTTTATCGTAATATGTGCACTAAAAGTCCGGTTAGAGAAATAGCTACCATTGAAGCGACATCTATACACCAAAAATAAAAAAATAAAAATTAAATAAAAACAAAAAAAACTGACAAAATCTATTACAGCAACTGGGAAAAAGGGTGCAAAGTATTTACAAATGAAGGAGTGCTTCTTTGTGCACGTTTCTTCGGTTGATGAGGATCACTCCCGGGAGAATAGCGCAAGATACAGGCTTAGGCCTAGTAGTTGTACAAGTCTCATTTAGACCCCAGGTCTTACTGGAGCGATGTGAGTGTGTGTATGTGTGTGAGAGACATCTTTGTGGACTGATCCAGTCCTAAACATACCACTCACTGAAGTTGGACGACAGGCCGCTGTGTGCATTTGAGCTGTGTACGCCGGACGAGGGCGACAGGTTGGTGTTACTCTGGGTCTCGGTGGAGGGTGACACCAGCCCGGGGGGTGTGGACGACTCATATCCAGAGCTTGCTGACGGAGACGAGTCGGACGCTGGCGGGGAAGATTCGTGAACCTGAAAAAAGACAAAAGATTTCAAGCAATTAATTAACCCGCGCAATGACTGCATGGCATGCATCAGCTGTGTATTCTGCGCCATTAACAGTTTAATCAATAACAATAACAAGTCCCAGAAACATTTGCATGCACTGATGACTTCATTGCAATTTTGTTAAATCAAAAAAGTTACCTTCATGTGCTTTCGAAGAGAACTGGGGTGAGTGTAGGATTTGTCGCACATTTTGCACAAATATGGTTTGTCCGACGTGTGCACGTGCATGTGCTTCTTCCGGTCACTGCTGTTTGCAAAGCGCCTGTCGCAGCCTTCAAACTCACACTGAAATGGTTTCTCCCCTGTAGAAAAAAATCGCGAGGTTAAAAAACTTTCAGTCACATTCTAACCCTTATTAGCATTGTGCATACGGTCAAAATAAATCAATTCAGCCCTAAGCTAAAATGATTAATTCCTCGTCTACAGTGCTACAATGTACCAATTAGACTGATGCATACGAGTGTGTTCAAATGCACACAAGAGAGCTTACAAAACACAAGTCATGGACAACTGGATTTCGTTACAAGTTGCAATCGACTCTTTTCACAAGCAGAGTGTATCCTCACATTATAAATGTTTCAAGATGTCAGCTATAATGTTTAAACATATAAGCACGAGCTATAGGCGACTTTTATCAATTTTTTACTCTATAAACTAGCTACAAAGTCGTTCTTCAGTCTGTGGTTAAGCGGAAAAATCTTAAGCTTAGCCGATATTTACAAACAATAAAATTCTACCAAAGTTCGGTAAATTAAATGCTTAGTATTGTAATAAATAGTGGATTAGTATTGCAAGAAATTAACGAAAATCCGCTTTATGCTTTTTCCAGTTTATGAAAGCAGGCACAGGCTATTAAGAAAAACAACAGGCCTGGAAATCAGGTATTCCTAAAAAGCCGAGAAAAAAGAAAAGCTTACAATTTGTGTTCGTATTTGCTAATTGTTTGGCATACTTTTTCAAGAACAAGAATATCTTAGTGGGTTCAGTAAACTGAATTTTAATCTCCTGACGTAGCGAGTTTAGCGAGCCAGCATTGGCCCACGGACACAGCAAAGAGGCTGAAGAGATTTACGCGCCGTTACGCACACAGCGCATTAACACGACAGGAGCTCCAGCGTCGCCAGAGACCCGGTTAAAGTTTGTAAATCAGAAAATCCTTGACAGTCTGATACATAATTGATCACACCGATTACGAAGATTTATTGCATTTATCTAGACCGAGCCGTTATTCGCTCCAGAAGTGTAAGCAGCCTGCCCGCAATATGAACTGAATTTGATTCTTCACATTTTTAGAATAAAAAATCAGTTTTAATCTCGTACATAAACACGGACCATAATATCTAAACACTGACGCTAAATATATAGCGACCGCCAATTATCAATAAGTAACGATTTAGAGTAGAATTAAAGTAGTGAGTAAACATTGCTCCGCATCAACTAACTATTAAACACAAGTATAAGCATGAAGAAGCTTATCGTTCTTACCTGTGTGTGTCCTCTTGTGAATCTTCAAATTCTCTGACCGTGCGAATACTTTGCCGCAACCAGGGAACGGGCAGGGGAAAGGTTTCTCTCCGGTGTGCACGCGAATGTGATTGACTAATTTGTATTTAGCTTTGAAGGGTTTGCTTTCCCGCGAACAATCTTCCCAAAAGCAGATATGGTTGCTTTGCTCCGGTCCTCCGACGTGCTCAACTGAGACATGGGTGACAAGCTCGTGCATTGTGCTAAAAGTTTTATTGCAACTTTTCTTAGGGTTATTCAGCTGCTCCGGATCGATCCATTTGCAGATGAGCTCTTGCTTGATGCACTGTTGCCGCATGTAGCGAAAGAAGGCACCAGGATGGTGGTGATGCGCTGCCATGTTCATCCCCATATTCATGTTCATGGAGCCGTATTGGTTATGGAGTTGGGCTGCTGAGTAAGGGTCGGTCCGAGGGCTTGAGACCTGGTGGTACTGGTCTGATCGCCCGAATACCTCGCCCGGTAGTCCAAGTCTCATTTGCCCGTTGAGCACGTTTGGGGATCCGTGAGAGGCGTGCTGGTCGTGGATCCCAGGAAACAGAATGTGGCCTTGGCTGTCTGCGTGGGAATGGTGCAAGGACCCCGCAGTGGGGCCGAAGATGGCATGCTGGCCGCTCGCCGGGGGCGATTCTCCGAAACCTCGGCTGCGGAAAAGGAAGTCCCGGGTCGAGTTGAAAGGAGAGCTCGCATACGAGGTGACATGAGCCGCGTGCGCGCCAAGTGCCGCGGCGGGGTAAGCGGGGGCTTGTGAGGTGAACGCCGAGCTCTGTCCGGGAGAGAGATCGTGGTTCAGTTTAAAAGCGCCCATGTGCGCAGAGTCAACGAAGCTGTTCTGCGCTAAACTCAGGTCCCTGTCCTGCATGTCGCTCGCCGCGTGATGCCTCGCAAATGTTCCCACTCCCAAGCCAGGGAACTGATGACCAGCGTCCAGTAACATTATTTCTCACTTAATACAAATTTTTCTCAAAGCAGTTTACCTGTAACGGCCCAGATAAACGCCAAATAAACACACAGAGAAGGCTGTTAGCTATGGAAGTAATAACTTCCAAATTTGAAAACACGACATGAGGTAAAACTTGTATGTACTAATCCTCACACACGGAAAAAAAAACAGAAGCGCCCTTATTCAGCTCGCCTAGATTGTGTTCTTGGGTATAACTTCTAACTTAAAATCCCAGTGAAAGGGAAGGAAAAAGACTCCTTGACGTCTTCCCGCTTAAAACGAGTCGGGGAAAAAAATCGACTGATTATCTTACTTTATATTCTTTAAAAGCGCGACGCGTTCTTGAAGCATCTCGGATCGGGATGTTTATTTCTCTCGCTCTTCTGTGTTTATCTCGGAGGGTCTGTCTTTCTCAGTGGACTGGCACTACCTCTTCTTACGCCCCCTTTAACTGGAGAGCGGTCACTCATTTGGTGCTGTCTCATTGGCTCCCGAGCCTCATCAATCCCATAGGTCCCTCCAATAGCACGCGTTTCTTTGGCGACTAATAGTCGATCGCCATTTTTCCACTGACAATTACCGCCTACTTTTTTTCTTGCTGAGCCTTTTTCTGAGTATATACGGAAATCAAAGCAACAAAAGCTGTTGTCGTTTTATGATAGCGTTTGCAACATTAGACTACATTAGAATATTATAGACTAAACTGTACATAAGTTTACATTGCACGTTGCCATCAGGATGGAAATGTCAAATAATTAGCTAGGCCATTTTTATTATTATTTAAATAAACCCAGAGGAGATTTGTTAAAGGCAAATCTAATTAATGCTTTGCATTAAAAAAAAATACAATCCAGCATTTAAAAAGGGTTTCTTGAGTAAAGTTTAAAGCCGTATAACTTGCTGAGTCGTACTGTGGGGTAAGTATTCACACTGTAGCTGCCACAATGTAGATTTAAAGCATAGTGTAATGGGTTATTAGAACAGCAGCCAATTGCAATAACACACTGAGTCTTTTTCAGACTTATATTAGAACAAAAATAATTTTAAGTACTGTCAATGCTCACATACGAGAGTAGAAATTTGGCTGTGTTAATTTTTTATTGTTATGATTTAAAAAACTATATAAACTCGTTTTTTCCTTATTAGATGACTTCTTGTGGTATGAATCTGATCTCAACCGGAGAACCAAATATACTAAACCAGTGACAAAATATATAACAATACAAACAAATGTTACAAAAAGTGTATTAGATTTAATTAATCTAAAAAGTATTTATTATATGTTTATGCGTATGGCACAGCATACAAAATTTACAAATGCATACATTAATTAACTATATTTCTAGTGTATATTTAACCTTCAAAATTTAAATTTGAATTATTGCGTACAAGTTGGACCACTAAGTACGATAATTATATATATATATATATATATATATATATATATATATATATATATATATATATATATATATATATATATATATATATAAACACGCAGAGACATAACCACAGACAAAACCATAATTATTACAGTGAAGTGAAGCTTTGTAACTGAAGTCACAATCTAAGTCCATCTCTATAAATTAAGCGATCCTATATATATATATATATATATATATATATATATATATATATATATATATATATATATATATATATGCCACGCGCTTCCCTAAACAAATAAAAGTTCATTCTTAGGGGGATGTTTTTAAATCCCACACAGGAAAAGAGAGCTTTTACTTACACTTTAGCTCTAGTTCCACACGGTCCCATTCCAACACGGTTCAAACTTTATCTTGTCTACTTCTCGCTTGAAATGGCAAATAACAGGGCGGAAGGAGCAGAAGGAGTGTAAAACTTCTGGGATTGTGTGCGTCTCCGCTCAAAGCCCTGCAGCTTAAACGTTATAGACCATTCTTCCCAAGACCATTTCTTCCCTCTCCGCAGGAAACACAGGATCTGATCCAAGTTCAAAGTCACGTCTGCCGACCTCTCTAAGAAGTTCTTTATTTCTCAAGGAAACCACAAAACCTTTCCCCCCTGCCATGGGTAGGGGAAAAAAGAAGAAAAAGAAATTAGTTAGAACGACGACGTATTCGGCCTGGGGCAGCAAGTCGTAGTTTCTGTTTTTCTCTTCCCATAGTGGGGAAGAAAATAAAATGCTGAAAATTGTAAACCACAATTTTCCCAACGTCCAAACAGAGGTGGTAAACTCAAACAGGCATGGTGACCATCACACCCTCCCTTTAACCATATTCTTACTGTGCTGAGGTAATATAAAAATGCAATAAATATGTAGTTTTAGTGTGACAGCACCACTTTACACACTACAACAAAATATGCCTCCGGTTTGACGTTATCAATATGCTGACGCTTTGTTGGTTACTTTCAATGACCTTGGAGGTTTTCATGGGTGTTTGACCTCCGGCCTATAAAGATCTCATATGTGGCCCCTTTCACCTAGTAAGTATTACACTAAAGATATATTTTGTATAATTATGAAATGGCGTCCAAAAGGTAATTTACATCACATTTTACTCAATAACCTATGCATGTAGTTACTTAATGTGGTCTAGTAATAGGTTCTCTCTCTCTAACGCGCGCGCACACACACACTGACACACACTGACACACACTGACACACACACACACACACACACACACACACACACACACACACACACACACACACACACACACACACACACACACACACGGCGTATTCGTATTCTGAGATTACATTTTGTGTATTGTCTTATCTTTTGAATCTTTTGGTATTGACCTTTGAAATAAATCAGTTGTTTCAACGAAGGAAGCTCATTATAATACGTTCATACCTCAGTTCCTTACATAAATTGTTTTACATCGCTAATAGATATCAATAAAAAGAATAAGAAGAAATCAAAAGTAGGCCGCATGATCAGTATCATAATTGATGTTAACGTGACTGATTAATTGCCAGTTACCCAAGCCTTACATCCAAAATGCAACTTTTTTCATTAATTTTGAAAATTTAATTGTAAAGTCATTCGTCAGTCATGGATTTGAAAGGTTTTGAACCTCACCTGTAAGGACCCAAAGAATCTCCCGACCTTTATTTAGTCGAAGGATTGTATTATATTTGATCTGAAATACGCCACTAAGGTTAATACTGCCTAATTATTATCATAAATCAATTTTGCAATGATTTTGAATCAAGACCAATTAAAGCGATAACAGATTCACTCCCTGTGGTGTTCAACAAGAACCTAAAAAGGTGTGTATTACTATCATAAAGTTCAACGCACTCTCTCACTCTCTCACTCACTGAGAGAGAGAGAGAGAGAGAGAGAGAGAGAGAGAGAGAGAGAGAGAGAGAGAGAGAGAGAGAGAGAGAGAGAGAGAGAGATTTTTTGGAAATTAATTTACGTGTGTTTTTAGCCCAAATTGTTTATTTATATATTTAAATATAATTAAATGTATTAAAGATAAACTTACAGTATTAGTCACGTAAACAGTGGCAGTTTTAAACATTTTTAACATTTTCTGCCTTATAATATACAGTATTTTTTCAGCCTAAAATATAATGGAATTGAACGTTACTGAGCAATTTAGGGTTGTTTTATCTTGTGGAGCGTTTCTTTCTGCCATTTTCTTTTTATCGTAGACGTTTGGTAAATAAATGTGGGCTTAAAAATCATAGAAAGGGCTTTAATAATGATTATGCAACAAAATGCACTAGAATTGAAATGACAGAAACATCCCGTGCAAATTATATGTTTTTATTTTAATCTCCGAAACTAAGCTTTAGTTTATTTATGTATGTATTTGCT
Organism: Tachysurus fulvidraco; assembly: GCF_022655615.1. Lineage (NCBI taxonomy): Eukaryota > Metazoa > Chordata > Actinopteri > Siluriformes > Bagridae > Tachysurus > Tachysurus fulvidraco. Next base: position 21,793,928 of record NC_062523.1, on the reverse strand, counting down.
TATTTATTATTTATTTATTCCAGAAATATATATACAGTTGAAAATATAGATTCATTTAGTTATTAATAAGTAGCCTACATTCACCTGTCGATTTAGCAACGTGTTGTGCATAATTTCTTAGATTAAATATCGTAGCCTAGTAAAAACAATAAATAAATAAATAAATAAATAAATAAATAAATAAATAAATAAATAAATAAACAAACGGTTTTTCTGTATATAATACGCCTCTGTCTACATTGTATGTCCTGGTAAACAGCGCCTTACACACAACTTTGTGAGTACAACTTTTTGGAGTCGACAGCGGTGAAGGGAGTGAGGGGGCGGAACCCCGCTGAGCCTGCGCACTGAAAGACAGCCAATCGCTTCGCTCCTTTAACTGCCAGTCACCGAAATCTGTCCAATACCCGCAGTGCCATTTCTAAACTGTATTCCCCACTGTGTCCTCCAACTGTTGTAGGTTCTGCCAATCGCTTGAGGACAGAGTGGGAAAAGGAGCAAGCAGAGTTAGAGGCAGGACAAAAGAAGTTATATAGATGGCTATATGCATATATTTTAATGTTTTAGAAGGCGTGTAGTGGAAAAAAAAAAAACAAAAGTAGCGAATGTGGACATGACGGTGTAGATATGGAGCCCTCTTTGAGCAAGAGGAATTCGGCGATAAGATTAGCGGATTTGGCAGCGACTCAACCCCTTCCTCATCAGAATATGACAGGCTTCCCGGGGATAGGGGGGCATCACCCTCACTCCCACCATGCCCACCTCCACCCTGGGGAGATGGGCAACGACCCTGGAGTGGCTCTCACTCCATTTGGACCAGAGCACATGGCACAGACAAATGCTCTCAAACTTAGTCCATCGCAGCACATTCAAAGCCATCCCGAAGCCCAGACCGCGGCATCCTTCCCGTCTTCTCAGACCACAGTTGGTTTCCCCGTGGCTCACCCCCACTCAGGCTACGCAAGCAGCAGGGACTTCATCCTCAGGAGAGAGCTCTCAGCCTCTGCTATGCATGCACTTGGCGACCAGCATAGTTCCGCCTCCTCCCCTCATCACCATGGCATGTTCATTTCCCCAACAGGTGCTTACGGGCACACGGAAGGTGGTGCCCATCCACTTTTCACGGGACTTCACGAGCAAGCAGCCCCAGGTGCCCATCACCATGCTCTCAACGGACAGATGCGCCTGGGTCTTCCAGGGGACATCTACGGCCGGCCAGAACACTTCGGCCACAGGCCCGAGCACTATGGACCTTCCCTTCACGGCTACAATTCCATGAACTTAAATGTGAACCTCGCTTCAGCCCCTCATGGAGCCACGGGGGCGTTTTTGAGGTACATGAGGCAGCCCATCAAACAAGAGCTGATCTGCAAATGGATTGACCAGGAACAAACGTCTAAGAAGCCGTGCTCGAAAACTTTCAGCACCATGCACGAGCTGGTAAACCACGTCACGGTGGAGCACGTCGGCGGACCCGAGCAGAGCAACCACGTATGCTTCTGGGAGGAATGTCCGCGCGAGGGCAAGGCGTTTAAGGCAAAGTACAAACTGATCAACCACATTCGAGTTCACACCGGAGAGAAACCGTTTCCTTGCCCTTTTCCTGGTTGTGGAAAAGTCTTTGCCCGCTCGGAAAACCTAAAGATTCACAAGAGGACTCACACAGGTCAGTGTAGCTATTCGTCATTAGCCTTGACTGAGAGGAACAGAAGTTGTTGCATAGTTAGCAATGGTGATTTGTATTAGTCCAAGCGCTGTAGCACATACTATGATTAATAACATACTGAGCGGTGAAATCGCGTGCAGCTACTAAGACATAGTTAATCTTTTGAATCGAATAAACTACTTCTTTCTACTTATATATTTAGCCAAAGCTAGATTTACACATGGAGATGGTAAATTATACGGATATAAGTACGGTTATGTTACTGTGGTTTGCAGCTTTATGGTGTACTTTCTGCATCCAAGAATGGCTGTTCCCCATTTTAAAGTGTAACTCGTATCTAAACGTTTCAAGTGTCTTAGGCTTTTGAGGCATGGCTTAGTAAACAAAGAGGTAAGGCTTACTTTTGGAAAATATTTTAATATGCACACGTATCAGCATAACAAACTGATTCGGTTGTGTCATTCTCTCTAGCTTTGTTGATTTAGGCCAAAGATACAATGGCATTGGACAAAATATCAATCATGTAGTCGAGAAGTATAGATCCACATTATCAAAACCTTAATCATTCATTCATGTTCAATAACCTGCACAGTCGCAGTGCCAATTTATTGCATCACTAAATAAATCGGGTTTAAGATTAATAGTTTATTTCTCTGACATTTGAATGCTAAACCTCACAACAGGGCATGCTGTTAACTAATAAGGCCACGTTATTTTTCAAGAGTTTATTATGTTCCAGTCTATCTAACAGTCTCTACCTCAGTGGGTTTAGGTGAGATTAGTAATGACATGTTCTTGTTAGAGCGTTTGAAATGTAGTGTGTTTATTTTGTCACTAACACTGCTAGGAGGAGCATGTGCTATCCAGATTAGGCTATGACTCATAAACATGTTTACAATGACATGTATACGCAGTGGCTACAATTTTATCTTTCTTTATGATTATGGTTTGATTGTTCAAATGAAGTTAAATTGGGCTTCATTGAAACAATATTACATTGCAAAAGCTCATGTTTATGTTTAGTGTCATTATGGGATCAACCATTTCCTATAATCCTGTTATTTTGTGTGCTCTTTGTATAATTTAGGTATGAGGCCTGATTGGCAGACTCAGCTTAAGTGACTGCAGTGTTTTGCTGCCAGTGACGCAAAGATCAATATCACTCACCACGTTGTTTACAGGCAAAGAAGGGGGAATTATGGGGCACCCTCGTGCTATTCACAGTCTCTGGGGATGTTATGCTAAGTAACAAAATAATTTAGTTTGGAAGTGATATGTTGATGTGTAAAGAGCTATACGCATCACCAAGCAGCGTAGTGCAGATGAAAAGTTACTGCATGAAGGTGGCAGTCATAGCACGTGTGCTGAGTTTTCAGCTGACTGCTACAGTATACTGTATGTACTTTAGAGACTAGAGAGTACCAAAAGGAGAGGTAGAGTTTAGTAGCCTTTTTTGTGTGGTGTAGTAAACATAAATATTTCACTTAAATACACTGTGTAAACTTTATATATTTCAATCATGTAATCTCTGCTATATTTGTTTTATGTAACTGAATATTTATGGTTCACCAATAAACGTTGACAAAATATTGCATAATGATAATGGACTACTGCATATTCCAGTTATTTATGGAGCAGCATATATGATGCATATATTATTTTATTTTCCTTGCAGGTGAGAAGCCTTTCAAATGTGAGTTTGACGGCTGCGACCGAAAATTCGCGAATAGCAGTGACAGGAAAAAGCATTCCCACGTCCACACCAGCGACAAGCCGTACTACTGCAAAGTGCGCGGCTGTGACAAGTCCTACACGCACCCGAGCTCACTGCGGAAACACATGAAGGTGCACTGCAAGTCTCCTCCGCCCCCTTCCTCCAGCTCAACCGCCGCGTATCATTCCTCCTCTGCGGCGCTCGGTGACGCGCTCGCGCCCTCCACAGAACCACAACGGAGCCGCGCCGCCAACCTCTCCCCACAGGTCACCAACCTCAATGAGTGGTACGTATGCCAGGGCAGTGCTGTCCCCAACAATCTCCACACCCCCTCCAGCGATGTGCCAACCTCCGAATCCGACGAAGAGGACTCTTTTAGACATTCAGACCCAAGGACGATGCTCTGATATGAAGCACAAGGGATATGTTTATGTTGCATTCCTCTCACATACTGTTTTTATACATCTGTAACATCATGTGCTTGAGGCGCAAAAGTCTACTAAGAAGTGTTGGTGAAAAAAACACGCAACAGCGCCGCGGATGTCAGATGGTGAAGAGCATGTGCCATCAGTCCATACCCTACCCATATTACCCTTATTACCCAACACTACCCTGCCGTATGCCCTTAATCTGCGCATAGCACGTTTATGTACCACATGACCCTATTGCATACTGCTCAACGCATTAATAACTTCGAATAAATGTGTTTGACAGTGTTTTTTTTTAACTAAATTATTTTATTTAATAACATAAATGGTGTGCATCTCATCAACAAAAAAACGGGATCATTTCACAACCTTTGTTTAAATTTTGGACCAAGATATTTCCTGCATTGCCGAAAGGACTGTGTGGGCTTAGCTGATTAAGTCATATCCAGCCTATTAAGTGACACCGACATTGTTCAAATCAAACAATAACCGGTGATTGATGTGTTTGTATCAATGACTGAACAGTTTTCTATAGCTTATGCTTCTCCCCAGAGGTCTTTTATAGTGACGGACTGATGAATATCTGTGGGGCGTTTGTCCTTTACCAAGTGTTTCTTTAATGTAAACATTCCCGATGTTCTTGCAGTGAGAAACATGTGCAAACAGGCAAGTTGATCACTTCTAATACGTTAGTGCCATCTTAAAAAAAAAGGGTACTAATCTGTTACTTTATTTGTCGCTGTTACTTTATTTGTACACGTTAACTTTTGTACATTTAATATGAATCTCTCACCCAGAAATATGGATTTAGTGAACACAAAGTATTTTATGTAGCAAAAAGATTTAAGGTACATAATTGAACCCTAAGTACCTTTCAGAGTAAAGGCACATAGGCTATATGCACCTTTCTGGGTTAAATATACATATACATAAAGGTGTACACTTGTGGGCATCATCCAAGTGACCAGTACCTTTTTTTTTACTGAGGGAAAGTGGCTTATTCTATAAATTGTTCAGTATTTGTTTTAAAATTTATACAATAACTGTGGACGGGAGATTTTTTTCTGTGGTATTTAAGGACTATTTAGACTGTATTTTATGCAAAAAATCCAATGTAACTCTGATTTAAGAGTACGAATATGTCCTCTGAGACCCTAAATTATGTCAAATGGACGGGCTTGTTCCCTGACGGATGTGTAAAAAGGCCAGTAGTGTCGATGCTTGTGAATGTTGTGATAACGTCCCAACCAGTTTTGTACATTGTAATTTATTTGCTGGTAATAATGTTTGGTCTGGAATTACAGATACACCAAAGAAAAATATGATTAATTTTGGTGAAATGTAGTGATTTTTATCGTGTTGTGTAAAAAAAAAAAGATTTTACTTGAATAGACTTAGTTATGTGTAATGTGAAGAGTCCCTCGCATGCCCTGTGTAGTAACTGTGTGTTTTTATTGCGGTGCATGGTGCTGTTAATTGTGCTGGGGGAAAGAGTGAAGAGGATTTTCGAGATTTTTGGTGTTCGTGATGAAATTGATATGAATAAATTTATGGATTTAAAAACATGGCAACTATGATCTATGATATTTTCAAGTGGTACATTTTGTTTCATTTTATTTAAAAAAACACATCATGCTTATAATAAATGTGTGAAGCTTTTGCTAACTAATTTTCTAAAAAAAAAAAAAAAAAGCATTTATTTATTTATTTATTTATTTATTTATTTATTTATTTATTTATTCGTTTGTTTTAATCAATTTAAAAATTGTCTTACAGACTAAATACACAAGTAATGTATTGAAATAAAGCCAGAATAATGCCCTATTTTAATGACATAATTTATAGCATATAGAAAAAAAATATTTGATATACAAATGATTAAATAGGCAATGGGGATTACACAGACCAAATTACATATATTACCAAATTTATATTTAAATTGTCTTAAAATCTACTGAAATTTTGTATGTTTTCTTCTGTTATGTAAGTTATGTTAATAAGTTATCAATCCATTCTTCCCATATCTCTGCTAACTGAAAAGTCTATAGCTGATCAGACGTGTATCTTATAAATAGAGGCACGATCACCAAAGCACAAATCAGTCATGGGAAACATAGCACAAAAAGATGTCTAAGAATAAAGGGAATTTTGCCTTGTGAATATGAAGCCCCCATCCTTCACCCTAGCCTTATTTCCTTCATTGAAACGTGCTATAGTACACTTTTCAAAGTGCCCCCTGTCCACACTACAGAATCTGAATCGAGTAACTCCAGTCCTGCACCACTTCAAAGCCAACAAGGCTTCAGAGCCAAAAGCCTTTTGGTGCTTTGACACTCTTCATGGTGCCTTAGGATTTCTATGGCGATTGCATGGACACTAACATCCGAATATGTTCCGTAAAAGACCAATTAAACTGCCTGTAAAAGGAGGATATTCATCACAACCACAGAATCTTCAAAGTTTGTTTTTCTCCCCAAAATGTTTAGTTATGTATTGCCAAATGACAAATAAAACAATGTCTTCTGTGTAAGAAAATTTCAAGCATACTAATTAGGCAACAATTTAGGTATACCATGGAATAAAATTGTGTAAGCAAAGTGGCTGAAGAAAGATAGTCACGTCTTATATATTTACTATTTAACCTCTTGCATTGGACTAGTGAAAATGAACAAACCTAGATACCACATCTTTGAGCAGGTGTATCACCGATGGTGTGAAGTTCAAGTGCACTTTGGGGGGGAATCCCCACTCCCTGCCTCCCTGGTCCCTCCTTCAATTTGAAACCCTCTATTAAGATACAGTTGCACTGACCTTAGTCTCATGCCACGTTAGCGCAAGTCAATTTGCATTTCACCAGAACCGCTCTCATAAGTTTGTTCCCAAACTTCTTTAAAATCCCATGGCTATATTCAGGTTTAATTTGAAACAAGCGTAGTCGTGCGGCTCAACTTTTTTGTGCTCGAACAACTATGGGCCAAGTGAAAGAGTGATCTTTTATTTATTTAAAACAAGTGTCCTATGAATGGGGCAAAATAAACACGATGAAAAATAATCAAAGAGACGGAGTGAGAAAGGGGGAAGTTCATAAAAGAGCTGAAGCAGTCGCTGCTGAATGGGAGACGCTTTGAAGTGGAGCTGATTATCTGAGGAATACTTTTAGGTTGTCCTAACGACGGCGTTGAATCGAAAAGCTGCTTCTTTTGTCGACGATTTGCTCTCCTGCCCGTGGAAATCACTTACATGGGCCACGTTAACATGCAGCCTGCAAATCAGTAACTGTGCGAGTCAGACTTGCAGACGCCACTTGTGAAAAGACAAAGCCGAAAAGGACTGTGAAGACGCAGCGAGATCTCTTCCCATCTCGCCTTTATTAGACAGAATAAGCACACTGGAGGAGCTCGTGTTTACTGTGCTTTAGTCCCATTTCACACCACCCCTTTCACATTGCATTTAACATGGACCCGAAGTGTCGTAGACATTTTGCACTTTTGAACTTTTTTTTTTTTTTGTTGAAGTGAGAGTTTAAATGGCTCTAACACTCTCAAGCTTATAAATGAACCGGGTGACAACAGTACACACATTCACACACATCTTAATGGCAATATGAATAAAGTGGAGTTTGTCTAAGACATAGGAAGAGAGAAAAAAAAAGTTGCAAGATATTGTTACAGTGTTTGTGCATGGACTTCTTGCGGGATCTGGTCCCTGGGGGGTTCGTGCGCAATGGCACCAAGTCATTAATTACAAGTACACAAAGCCTACCATTCAACATTGAAAAAAAAATGGATGACTAAAATAGAACGATTGTAGATTTTTACCTCTAACTCCACCTACACAGAGACATTAAGTAACCAGAGCACCTACAATTAAAGAAAACACACATAAACATTTCTGCTCACCACATTGGGTTCTGTGTGAATAGTGTGTATTAAACAAGGTCTTCCATACTGTACAACACTATAAAATAATTCAACAATTTCTTCACCACGCCTCATAATTATAATTTAAAAGAGGAATTTGAGAAGGCTAAAAAAATTCTCTGTTTCTCCACAGAAGCTGTTAGAAAGATCCGAGAAAATGGGCACACGTTCCTTAATCCAGGCAGTCTGCCAAACTCTTCCATGCACCCTACCTGCCTGCTATCTTAAGTCTCTTGAATAAGTGAGAAAACCCGATCCACTTGCAGATGTAGTCTACACGTTAGCTCTCTGGTCGGCATGGCGATGTAATAAAAAAATAAAATAAAGAAAACATCATCATGAGCAGTAAGAACAAAAATAACAAAAAAAAAAACAAAAAAACAAAAAAACAAAAAACACGTCTCTTCCCGTACGGAAAACTTTTTAACAGGACTAAGCATCGCTTTCATACACTGCACAGTAAGTATATTTATTATTTGTCTCTTTTGAAGCATCCAGATGGCTGTGATTGTTGTGCACTTGTCTCCTCCCATCCTATTTATAGTGCCTTTCTGGAGGTAGTATGCAACTCATATCTTAGGGTGTTGGGAAAAGTTTGCGACTCGAGTTATTATTCGGATGGGAAGCTGAACGTTTTCTCTTGAAGCAGCTGCGGGTTCAACCCGAAGTCTTGCCGCAACGCCTAAGAGAAGTCCGGGCTCTCCGGGGGGCACTCAGTGACCTCCGCCCGCCTTTAATAGTTTCATAGGAAATTCATTAAATCAATTACTCAGCGAGGACATCACCATTTATTTGCAATTAGCCCGCTTTTTTCTGAGACAACAAAAAGGGAAACTCAGGAAATATTTTTTTATAATCCATCTGCTTTACGCACCACAGTAACTGTTCATCATCAGTCTATGCGCACTGCAGAGTTAGTTTTGATTAGTTTAACTCTAGGGAAGAGGATTCTCATTAGGGAGGAATGCAACATGCTAGCAGGCTCACTAAGAGATGTGAAACCTGCCTGGAGTAATCCATGATTTATAATGCCGACAATACTTGTATTAAGACAAAGTCAGAACGCTTAATTTGTTTTCTTTGTACGAGTTTTGTGTAGTATTTCATGAATAACAGAGTTATTGGTTCATAAAAACATTTATGGAAAAATCGTATTACAAGCAGTATAATAATAAGTGATTTGGAACTTGTTGGTTTGAGACTACAGTTTGCAAAATTCAATTGGATCCTGCTTCAAAGACTGCAATGTTTGAATTTCTTTGAGATCTTAAGATGTTTTCAAAGATGTGATGTGGTTAATGCTTTTGAACAATTTGTCTTTAATGAGACAGAAAAAGATAATTTACAGAAGATACAATACATTTGACAATACACAAGGCAATCTATTTGTATCATAATTTAATTGGAACTAAATTCTTTTAAAAACTGGACTATGGTTTAAAAGGTTTTTAATAAATAGCTGTGTCCAGTCACATTATACTGTGGTTAGAAAATCACATCCACAGAGTCTGACCAAGGGCCCTTTGATACTGAAAACATATGAATCATCTTGCATGTCGGCTGGACATAATATCTGGCCTCCCGGCAACATCTGTGGACCTCCAAACTTGGTGCATGTCCAAATGTGGAGCCACAGGACTGGGAGGTTTTCCAAAGCTCGGGGTGAGGAGAGCAAGGTCGTCCATGGACAAGCATTGGAGCCAGTCCCTCATACATGGCCCATCGAGCATACGTCTGAAAATCTCAGAGCCATACTAGCACTTCACCGCTCAACTTCTGTTTGACAGAGTCTGTTTAAAAGCCTCTAAATGCAGGCCTTTATCCAATAGAAGCTTTTTTCCATCCAGATGGTAAATGCTCAGCAGAATTTGTGTGGCCATATCCAGGGATGGGACACCATTCAAAAGATATTGCATGAACCGTATAACACACACACACACACACACACACACACACACACACACACACACACACACACACACACACACACACACACACACACACACGTTATATATATAAATAAATATATATAACGTGTGTGTGTGTGTGTGTATGTGCCATATCCAGGGATGGGACACCATTCAAAAGATATTGCATGAACCGTATAACACACACACACACACACACACACACACACACACACACACACACACACACACACACACACACACGTTATATATATAAATAAATATATATATGGGTGTGTGTGTGTGTGTGTGTGTGTGTGTGTGTGTGTGTGTGTGTGTGTGTGTGTGTGTGTGTGTGTGTGTGTGTGTAAATCTTATTTTACATGTGTGGTTGCACTCAATTATCTATCTCAACTAACATTTATTCTGTAATTGTAGTTGTAATACAGCCCATTTTTATTATAGATTCTGAAATAAGGCCCCTTTCTAAGAAACTATCATGCACACCACAGCAGTGCCTCTGAATGCAGCTGTAAAACCCCTCATACAGGAAAAGGTCAAGATTCAGTGTGAAGAAATCATTCCTGCTCAGCTGGACTGCCATAAAGGAGAGAGAGAGAGAGAGAGAGAGAGAGAGAGAGAGAGAGAGAGAGAGAGAGAGAGAGAGAGAGAGAGAGAGAGAGAGAGAGAGAGAACAAATAGACAGAATGGTAAGAGTCCACACTTACAGGCCCAAATCAAACAGAAAACAAGTATTGCATAAAACATCTGATCACTTCCTGTGTGATTTCTTATTGCATTGCTGTGCAGTCTTTACATTGTTAGATTACAGTCTAACATAAATATCTTGAATGCCTCTTCTCTTCGATGAGGCAGTAATCTCAGCATGATACGCACATAAGCTTACTTAGAAGAATCCCATAAACTGTCCCAATTGCGTCACAGGCCACGTGTCCCTCTGCGACAGGTTTACTCAGGTAGCTGGATGTTCTTAAACATCACAGACTGCTTTCTCGGTCCCCAGCTGACCTTGAAACAACCATTAGACATGGCTTTGAACCAGTAATAACTATGGCTCATAGACCTAAGGTCTGCCTGTGCTATTGATGGCTTCTTTTCATACCTGCACTTTGGTATTTTGAACAGAAATCCAAACTGTACACACCATACCTTCACAGCTTATGGGCTTTTTCAGATCTGCAGGACTGAGACAAAGTTGCATAAATTTAATTTCATACTTTGTTTTTTGGATCACATATGGAAGTTTATTTATATCTATATTGCTTTATATATACTAAAATTTTACTGTTAAAACATATTAAGCCTAATATATGAAGATCTGCAAAAAAATTAATAAGCTTGTGTTCATAATCATATCTGCTGTAGTAAACACATGTATTACATGATTACATGTAATAAATTGATGGCTGCCTGAGATAGGCACAGGCTCTCTGTGACCCGAGAAGTTCGGATAAAGTGGTAGAAAGTGAATGAATGAATGAATGAATGAAAATTGATTGCTATAAGTACATGTAATGAATATCTTTGCAAAGAGTCAGAAAGTTTTAAATATTTTGAATTGGGAAATCTAATTATCTTTGTGTAACTAACTTGTTTATGAAAACTAGGCATATTAATTGCATTCAAAAGCAGTAGTTGAAGTAGTTGAAGATATCTCAGGCCTCAGCACTTAAAGTTTGTTGATGTTAGTTTACCAAACTGACTGTCCATTAAGCTTCCTCAGCAGTGGAATCATGCAGTTAGACAAGTAGAAAAACAAAGAAACAAGAACAACAACAACAACAAAAAAATCAAATGCTTTCCTGGCCACAAGTCTTTTCTAAGTCATGTAACTAGGAAGGGGAGATGAATGAAGTCAGCCAATGAGCCCAAGTATATACCATGGGTGACAGCAGCAGTGATGGAATCAGCCAGCTGAAGAAGCAGTCCCAATGGAGACTTTACAGTGGTCTGTCCCAGTCACAAGACAAATTGTATAATTAGGCTTAACTCTTAGGGGAAGGCCACCTTTGCCCCTGTCTTGACATATGCAATGGTAAATGACAGAATGTTTCACTAAAATAACGGGCCAAATTAATCTTGATCACGTGCAATAATCTCTTAAAGTATTAATTGGTTCTCCTTTGTTCCTCCATCTCCTTCATGCATTTTTAAGCGATAGAATAGGCTTATTATAAGTCTAATGGAATTAATGTTATCAATATAAAGTAGTCCATTTAGCCCACGGAAAATAAGATCTTGTAAACGAATTACTTACAAATCAAATGTTAACATCAAGGAACTATGAAAGTGGTGTTTAAATAAGACATCCATCACATTTTGACAAAGCAGCGCCACATGTTGGTGCGTCCTTCTGCTTTGGGATCTGCAGAAAAAAGATCGTAATCATCTTTAAAGAATATTGGAGAAAACCTTTATGTGGGAATCTTTGGGGTGCTGATGTGGGACAAGACCCAAAACTGGCATGGAGCTTTGCTCTCCTGGCCTGCTCGCATCAGCACTATGGCTTTATTTATTTATTTATTTATTTTGTATTATTTATTTATTTGTGTGTGTGTGTGTGTGTGTGTGTGTGTGTGTGTGTGTGTGTGTGTGTGTGTGTGTGTGTGTGTGTGTGTGTGTGAGAGAGAGAGAGAGAGAGAGAGAGAGAGAGAGAGAGAGAGAGAGAGTAGGAGCTCCCCGCCGTTAGTGTAGGAGGGTGAAGCCTCCTTCCCACACAGGAAGCCCCCCAGAGGAGCGTTCATTAGGGCTAAGACTCCCGGAGCTCCTTACCTGAGCCTCCACTCTTAAACACATGACACACACCCACACACACGCGCACACAAACTTTACCCTGAACAGAAGGGCGCAAAAAATGTCCGTACCGAAGAGGCAAGACCGAAAAAGCGAGCTTATTAGATTCAGACTGCATCATTGCCCCATTTTTCCATTAGCAGTAGAAAACGTGTTGCAGGCGACGGCTGTTCAGATTTGTACTTCAGGTCTGCAACGCGCTAGAGATGTTAGTGTAGCAAAGAACCGTAAAAAAAGTAACGACACTGACAAGCGGCGCCTCTATTCACCCAGCAGATTTAGTCCACTCCGCTATTGTTGAGCGGCTGTAAGAAATTCCCACGAAAGCAAAAGCTTTTGCGATTGTACAATAAAACACACAAAAGCTACAAATCAAGCAGCACATATGCTATTCAAATCGTTTCTTTTATTGCATAGTAAAATTGACATTTAATATCCTGTTCAAATCGCCTATTTAAATATCAAAACGCTAAACAATAAAATATATAGAAATAAATACACTCTTAAATGATATTGAATATTTTAAAAAAATTATATTTTAAAATATGGGGGGGGGGGGGGGGTATTGCCCGTCTTACATTTTTGTAGTTCTGATGCGATATATTAATATTATTACTGTATTATTGCTGGACAGCTGCTGTGGTTGGAGCAGCGCGCAATGTAAATACTGAAGTGGTGTGAGGGTTTGTAAACTTTACCTCTGTACACAGCGCGAGGGAACTTTAAGGGGTCAAGTGGTTCATTAGGCCTATCCCCTTCCCTTTGCCTTTTCCTCTAATACCATACCTCACACACACACACCGTGTGGATTCAATTTAATTAAGTGCCACGAATTCAGAGTTGCTTTATAACCAACAGGGGGGTTGATTTCAGGCTTTCGCTGCTGTTGCTACTAAGTGCATAAAAACAGATTTTAGACTAGATACAAATATGTCTAGTTCAGTAGTGCTTTATCAGGGTAATAAATTAAGCTCAACCTAAACAAGTGTACTGCAAATCTACAATAAATAAAACATGCTTTACACCACGAGGAACGTTTTTCAAAGCACGAATTAATCAGGCAAAATACATCAACATTAAATTTCCGACGCAACAAATTCAAGGGAAAACTTTTCAGCTTATGTATCTATTCGTTTTTTAGCAATTCGTTCTTAGTCTTTATTATTATTATTATTATTATTATTATTATTATTATTATTATTATTATTATTATTATTATTATTATTAATGTGGGTCATTTATACCTAGAAATAATACTCACAAACCTAGAATGTAAGTTATACTGAGAGCACAAACGATTCTTAGTTTTTTTATAAGTTGATGAAAATTGTTGGTAAAAGAAATCTAGGAGGAGGCGAGAAGTTGTGTAAATTAGCCAATTAACCCGGCGCGGCTGTTAAAGGTGGGGATCTCTGAAAGCACTGCCAACAGCCTATAAGACTAACTTGCGTAATTGGATTAGAGGAGATGGTGTCACACTACAATTAAAAACTTGAGCACAACGGCACACGCCGAACTTCAGAAAACTAGTCATCTGACCAAATAGGCTACTTAAGTGCAATTCAGCTGTTTAAAAATTATATAAATAACATATAGGCAAATTTGGTACCAATTGTTATTAGCAGGGGTGTGTAATAAGTATTAGAAACGAATTCGTTTAACGAATTATTTAAATATTTGTCATAGTCATGATTATTAACTTGTGACGTCACTATCAGGAAAACAGACAGGCAAGGTATTTCCTAAATAATGGGAGCCTGGAACTTATATGAGGCGACGGGTGTAAGGTAACAGCAAGCAAATTTAGCCTAGATGAGCAAGATATAGATGTAGAAATACAAAAGCAGTATATCACATTTCCAGATTTATTTATTTATTCTTTATTTTTGTTTAATTGCCGTGCATGTGCTCCTAATAGTACATGCCTAACTATATGTCAAATCAACTCAGATAACAAACCGGACCCTAAAATAAGAATGTCATAGCCCATGCATACAATTAAGATAAGTGTTGAAGCGAGCTACTGCTCTTCAGATTTTAAAAATATACGTTCAGCGCTGGGGAACTCGACAATTTCCACTAAACCCATTAAATTATGTCTTCTTCTTTTTTAATCTTTTTCAAAAGAAACGTATCGTACGAGGGATAGTGTATATTATATATCTATAAATATTGTATATTAATTTCAGCAAAAATAAATGAATAAATAAATCCGCGATTCTTCCGTTTCTCTGCAATTATTTTGGTAAGATATTGAGGGAACATAGAGTAAGTGACTGTATGAAGGACCTCTGATTACTAAACTAAAGCGCGCTTCATGGACATCCATCTGCTGGGACATGATTTCTCACACTAACATGTGACAATAGCTTCATGAAAATACAAATCCCACTAAGCCACCTAGTTTAAAATGACTAAAACATTTTCCCCCAATTTACTACATGGATTTACAAAAACATAGGCCAGGTAAAGCCCATTTGGTGCACATGTCCAGCACTGTTCATAGGCGACAAAAGCAACCTGAATGAGCCAGAAACAGTGAATCTCGCCTTTATGAACAGCCATTCTCTTGCCTCCACAATTTTGACAGCATCCGGCGGCACAGATCTTCAGCCGTGGCGCCTGCGTTGTTCCTCTTTTATCAGAAAATCAGTGGGTGAGAAGGTGGAAACTGCACAATGTAGTCAAATCACACAGCAAGCTCTCTTCTTCTCCAACGCGCATTTATTTAATCTTCACCGTGCAAAAGAACGCTATCTCGCTTTAATTTCACTCTAATTTATCAGCAATTGTGTGATCATGAACTACAATTTGCTGTAATAGACAACGCGCAAAATGATGATGATGTACTAGAACTCTTTGAGACACCGAAGCACTTCAGCAATTTTAAAATAAACGGACGGGAAATTCGGGCAGCCGCAGGCGCTTTACGAAAAGCTGGTTGAGAAAATGAGCTTGGAGAAAGAGTTGGATAAATGCACCTGCTCATTAAAGAACTTTTACATGTTTACAATTTACACAACTTCAAAAAAAAACCCCATCTTCTTATTAAAGTGCGCGCAATCTAGAATTGTTAGAAAAATAAGCCTTATTTAAAAAAACAACAACAAAAAAATTACAAACCCGAATTTGATCAACAAAACAAAACGCGCAAATTAAACAACTTGCAAAACGAAATATTTCCGTATCGTAATTTTATATCACCCACAGCCTCATATTTTCATAAAAAGGCACAAATGTATAAATAATGACATTTTTAAATAAACAATTAGATTGGGTGAATGTATACATACAATACATACATACAATTTGTATGCAATTTCAATGCAGGTGTATTTGATTTTTTTTAAATGATGTTTCCATAACAAAAGCATCAGCAACTATAATAATAATAATAATAATAATAATAATAATAATAATAATAATAATAATAATAATAATAATATAGAATATTAACAACATTTTAACAACATTTTTTTTCTTCAAATTGTAAAGTGAATAAGCAATATGTAACTAACAGGTACGTCAACACAGTAAAAATGTACACGTTTGTGGAACCCATTGGGGAGAAATGTATGGAGTGTGATTAGCGTAACCCCTTCCTCTAGCTGACTCGAATCCTAGCAACAGCAGACAAAAGGACCCGTGGCTTTATAGTGAGCTTTAGGAGAAAGTTTCTCTGCTTTGATCTGCCTCTGTTTCAGTGTTTCACACACATACATGTCTGCCCAAAGGAAGCGACACACAATGTCCCTCAGTTTCACAAAACACAGGACTTTCTAAAAGATGAGTCACCAAGACAGAGAGGCACCTCACTTACAAGTAAAAGCGATGCTGATGTTGTCTCGGGTGGGTTTGACAAGACTTAAAAAAAAAAATCAGTCCTTAGAAAATCTCTTGCCCTTAAAAATTTGTACAGTCTGTGTTTGCTGTTCTTGTATGTTCACATACCTATATCAGAAAAATCCTGTAAGAAACTAGAAAACAAGCTACAAAACCTCATGAGCCAGGAGAGAGAATTAAAAAAACTATATTCCACTAAACGAATAAGCCTAAACAATATACATAAAAAATAATGGAAAGGAAGAAAAAAAAGAAGCTCCTATCATATTCTAAAGAAATATGACTTAGCCCTTTTGCCTATAGCTGAAAATATATATTTTTTTTTTGGTTGAAACTAGAGTAAAATGATATAAAGAAAAAAATTGATCTACTTATTATTCGATTATTTGGATCCCCAAATCAATTTAAAAATAATGATGTCATCGAAATCTGAAACTCCGACTAATGCACAATTTAAATATGTCCATATCGGCTTGACTTTTTCCCCCTCATATTGTTGAGCTTCTGCAAGCTCGCTAACTTCACATCATATTCAGTATGTAGAGAGAGAGAAAAAAATGAATACAATAAGAATCCAGGTCATGAAAAGGCACTTCTACAGAATTTCTACAGCATGTTATAACATCCTCTATAGCATGTTTTATTAGGCACTGAGTCTGTGCACTTTTACCTCTCAGCATCTCTATAATGTGCTGTTATAACGGCTTACCTTTTTTTTTTTTTTTTTTACCCTCATCACTTTCCCCACTGTGTTACGTCATAAAGGTCTATCAGAAATCTGACCCAGGCTGGAGAGCATCGAGGTTTACTCTTTACTCTTAAATCATCTCTGATAGCCACTGAATAGAATTGAATTTCAATTACGTGTTATTTTTCTAAATCGCCTCGGACTTAAGACGCCCCTTGTTCACGCCGTAAAACGACTGGGTTTTATTGCAGGGGAATGAATGATCTGTGCTGAAATTAGTTTGTCACATATTGTCATTAGCAGCCTCGTAAAACAATGCAGTCATTATTGGCAGATCCCCGGGCGAGAAATGAGCCCTGTCACACGGGCCCCATTGGCATTAATGAAAATATGCTAAGCGTTTCGTTTTAATTTCATTCTGCTGGTGGTTTGCATACACACACACACACTCTCTCTTGCGGATTTATATCTGAGCTCATTTATGAAAGACATAACAGAGAATATAAAGTGATTAGAGTCTAGTTATAATTGAGTCAAGCCTTGCTGAGGTCCTAATCGCGTTAATTGTAATGAACTCTCTTTGGGAATACCAGTAAATGTATTTAAATAATTCTGCCTTGTGAGTTGAGGAGATTATGCAGCATTATTATATTAAGGAAGCATAATAGAAATGTCATGAAAAATGGTCGCTAATCCCTCCCTTCCCTTCCCAACACACACACACACACACACACACACACACACACACACACACACACACACACACACACACACACACACACACACACACACACACACACACACTGCTGCCACTGTGTGTGTTTTGAGATGAATAAGGGATACTTCAGCTTTGAGAAATGCTATAATGTGCCAAAACTGTCAGTTATATCAAAGAGAATATATTCATATATTTCAAAGAGAAAGTTGATATTTTTTATTTATTATACACGTAATATTCAATTATATTTTCATTTTCACAATTAAAAAAAAACTAGTTAATTATAGAATGTAGCAAAGTTTATTTTAATATATAACACAATGTATAGGCCAGTCGCTTCTGTGATCAATGTGAATGAACGACATAAGGCAGAAGGAAAAGTCTACATACATAACACAGGGAATTGCATCAAATAAAGATGGTGGACAGCATATTTTTTAATAGGGAAACAGAGGGAAAAATTGAACAAAGGCCAGCTAAGTGTTAGGTGCCATCAGACAAGCTCAAAATGAACTTCAGACCGAGTTGTGGTTATGTGTGGCAAGCAGAGCAAGGTTTCTGTAAGCTCTCTACGACTTAACACAGCTTTTGCCAGAATCCTCAACCCAGGCATTTATCACATTGTACATTTCTTTAAACCCTCTGGCTTGTTTGACTTAATGCCCAGTGTTCTGCTGGGGTAACTCACTTACACAATCACTTTTTCTCACTGTGGGAAAGACTGCAGCGGCTGACAAGCCACCAGGCCACCTCCATAACGAACGCACGATGGGAGTTTAGAAACCGAGACTTAGAGAAACAATGTAAAAACAATTAACAAATTAAAAATAAATGAGTGAAAGACTAAAAGAAGTGGGTTGTAGGTGGGGTGGATGTGTGGGCCAAATGCCAGGCAGGCAGCTTACTGTCAGCCTTTTGGGCTGGTCACAGCAGTAGCCTTCATCTTTTTGTCTGCATCTCTTGGCTGGCACCAAGCTGCAACCTGAAGTTCTCACCACAGACACGATCGATCATGCCACATCCAGACGAACCTCTATGCCTAGGCCATCATTACCATAGTGACCAACTGAACGATTAACCATCCAACCCCGCCACCCTGCTCTCATACTCCCACCCTTCTGGTCAGACTTGCCAAGACCTCATCAAAATTGGGAGAACAAAAGACTGACAGAGACAAAAATAATAACTGAGCTCCACTGGAATTATTTGTGAGAAAAAAGTGTCCAAATAACATTAATTAATTGGAAATAAGATTCTGGAGCTTTGATTTGGAGGAAGCTTTCTTAACAAGAGGCAGACTTGAAGGTTTGTTTAAGGACAATGGCAGCATGTTCTCCCAGTTCTTGGGCATGTTCGGGATAAAAAGCAGGCAATTCATAGCCTCGACGGAAGGCGTCTGCTGCCCAGGAATCTCTGCAAGCCACAAGGCTGAAGCAACAAAGCAGTGCAAAATGTGGGAAACTGTGGCTATTTACTTACAACAAAGTGGACAAACACTGTCCCCTGCAGTGTGTGTGTTTCTGAGAGAGAGAATGAGTGTAAGTGTGTCATGTTGCCACGCAGGTCAGCTTAGAGCTGATGCCTGTTTCAAGACGTATTCATACCCCCCACTTCAGCAGCTCAGAGTGCCCTCCTAAACAAAGGCCTGTGGTTTGGAGTGGGCCGCTGGCTTTCCTCTCACTGTGTGTTTAAGGACATTTATGGCGGCTCTTTGGCAAACGATACTTTGATGTGCTGTGGCCTGGTTGAGCCTGGAGGAGCCTCAGGGCTGAATGGGGAAATAAGTGTTTGTTGCCCTTTCCCCAGACATGTCAATCCCTGGCCCAGTAGCTGACCTGAGGGAGACGGGTGTCTGTCTCTCTCTCTGTGACTGCCTCTCTTCTCTTTCACACACACACACACTTATATACATATGTATAAAATTCCAGTTTGTTTGATACACCCACTTAATGTACACCAACCATAAACACAGTGGTCACTTTATTAGAAACACTTGCATGTTTATGCAAGAATCCGTGGCAGCAGTACAAAGCATAAAATGCAGATCTTCAGTATGATGCTTCAAGAGAGTGTTTACATCAAATATCACAATGGAGAAATATGTGATGTCAGAGACGTTGACCGTGAACTGATTGTTTGAGCCAGACAGGATGGTTTATGTATTGCAGAAACTGTTGATCTGCTTGATTTTTTTTCTCTAATCGTTACAATTTTACATAATGTTCCATAATCCCTTGTTGATAGGAGAGAGGTCAGAGGAGAATAACCAGACTGGTTTGAGCTGACAGGAAGGTTATTGTTATTTAATTAACCACTCTAAACAACTGTGATGAGCAGAAAAACATCACAGCATGCAGATCACAATACATCAAGTGTGGACAGCTTAAGATTGAACAAATGTCTTTCTGGTCTCTATTAATAGTAATGGGTGAGTAATTGTACACATATGTAGCCGTACCTAAAATAAAAAAGCCCCTGTGTGAATACAAGGAAAGTTTAGTTACCTAGAACATTTGTGTCATTACAAAATTGAATTTCAGCAAACCATTCTCATAATCACTTCTTTGACATTGAAGACATTCCCATCAGGCCATGCAGAACAGCCTTATAGAGCAGTAGATGAGCCACAGTTAATGGTCTGAGAGGGCACGCATCTGTCTGAGGTTAACAGTTTTTTGTCCGATGTCCCGCACAGTGACAGATATGGCTGCCCAGTTTGGCTCACTTGCCCATGACGGCTCTGGCCAAGGTGACGATGTTCTGAGCCTGCTTTAACGATGGCATGTCAATCATGCTGCCACGGAAGGTGAACGCACCCTAGAGAGAACAAAGCGCAACACCAGGTGGGGAAAAAAAAATTAAAACTCTTACGTCATATAGATATATAGTTAACAGTCACTGCACGAGATAATTTTTAAAAAATGTAACTTTAAAATCATTTGCAGCAAATGTGATTAGATCCGATCTGCTCTATTTAATCAGCAATATGTGAGTATTGTGAGGTTGAATTTTAATAACTGCTCTGGAAACCAACATGTTCCTGACTGCGGTATGAATTATGCCTGGAAGTCTTTTATTTGATTGTTAAATGCATTTCTTCACTTTACTACCGCACAGTGCCAAATATTTCCCACAGCCAACATCGGTTTCTAAGAGAAAGAAGCCTCTATTACACACAGCCATGCTTCTTGTATAGAACTGAATATTTTCTGTAAAGTGCAATGCACTGAATGTTAATATTGGTAAGACATTAACATAAAATACCAAATGACAGAAAAAGACCACGGGAGGCTGTTTTATAGACTTTTCCTGTACAGTATGTAAGAGATTTTAAGAGGTTGAAAAACAAGCGTTAAAAAGGAAAAGAAGAAATATATGGCCTAATGATGGCTGATGAGAGCTGAACAGGAAGAAGGACCATGTGAGGTCCCTGAGGCTAGTCCTAGTCTAAGAATTACTGGCAGCAAAGTTCAGGCAGATTGTACATCACCAACACACCATGGTGTACAAAACACTAGACTCAGTGAGGCATCAAATTAGAAATGAGAATATTTCATCTATTTATTTGCTCTTTAAATGTGGTCAGATTGCTCAAGATTAAACTGGCAGCACAAATAGATTAGAAACAGATAGTATACATAGGTTGGTAGCGATGTACCTTTCCTAGCTTCTGGTGCTCCTCAAATGCAGCGATTAACTCTGTGGCCCAATTAACACGGTCTGGACTTGGTGAGAATTCCTCTTGGACAACCTTGATTTGGTTTGGGTGGATGACTTGCTTCCCTTCAGAAAAAAAAATTGCCGTAGACATGCGGAAAATTTCACAGTTAATACACGTAATTAATTAATACTTATATTACTCATAATTATAATGACAAAAAATGACTTCAATTGTTTCCATTTATCCTTATAAACAATACAAAGAGAAATTCAAAATCTTAACATATGGAAACTGCAATACAGTTGTGCAATTCAATACATCTGCAGTCCATATTAACATTTTATAACAACCAGTAATAATGCAAAAAAACCCAAAAAAACAACTTGAGTAAGTTTGAGAAAATCCTAAGCCCATGAGATGAGATGGTGCAGAAGGCTGCACAGTATAAAAATGCACATGGTTAGAGAAAAGCCTGGGCTAGAAGCATAACAGGCTTTGTTGTGCCTCAATGTGGAAAGTCTGCTTTTCCGAGGCAACAGCAGTGGGCACACACCATCTCCTCTTATTCTGGCATGGCTCCCTGGCCAGGCTTGAATTTGAGCGACACAGCAGGCAGAGAGGATGCTATGAATCATGGGTGTCATCCTGATTTTCGCCCTGTGCCCCGCTGAACTCTGAAACTTTACTGCACGCTTAGTTACACTTCAATCTGAGCTAGCCTCTGTCAGCCTCTGCTTTTTATTACAGAGCTGTGGGCATGAAACACACACACACACACACACACACACACACACACACACACACACACACACACACACACACACACACACACACACACACACACACACACACGCACACACACGCACACACACGCACACACACGCACACACAAATAGGGAACATACAGTTCTGTGAGAACCCTGCAAACAAACACATGCACAGACGTGGACAAACAGACGCAAAGCATTGGCAAGCGTAATGCTCAGATTTCTGAGTGATTTCTAATGTACGTCATACTGGTCAGTACTTGCAGTCAAGGCGATGCATAGACAGTTAGGTTGCCATGTAGACAGACAGATAAACAAACAAACAAACAAACCAATAATTAAATGACTGCCTAACAAAAATGATCGTCAACTGAAATCATGAGCTTTATGATCAAAGAAAGGTATTATGTCCATCTACTACAAACACAGAGCATATATTTGCATTTCAGCTACACAGTAAAACATATGCATGACTTTACTGTGATTTAATATGTTAACACACTTCTGCGTTAGTCATGTGGTAAGAGTTTTTGCATTTGTTTCTGATGTGCAGACATCACTGTACAGCAGGATATCTTTTTTGCTCATACACTGCAAAAGGTTAATGAATCATGCATGTGAGTAATAGCTGTGTACTGTTTCAAATAAATAAATAAATAAATAAATAAATAAATAAATAAATAAATAAATAAAATTACTAACGGCAAGGCGTGCACAAATAAACCAAAGCAGTTTGTCTCCTGTTACGGGGTAAAAGCTAGTGTAGATGGACGACTAAGTGTGTGTACTATCTCTCTGTTCCCAGAGGAGCCGGCCTGTTGGATCAACAGCCTAAAGAGGAGGCTCAGGGCCCGTGCCTGCGACGCCCATCCCAGAAAAGGCTGGCAGGGGGTAGTTCCCTCACATCAACAAAATATGCCCCCTTCCCTCTAGTGCCACCTGTTCAGGAGCTGTCTGCTCTGAGCCAGCTAATGACAGAGCCAGCAAAGTGGGCGTGCCAGGCCTCCTTACCATGCTACTATTGGCTGGCCGCATTGCATCATTTATGCCCCCTGAAGCCAACAAGCCAATCATACAATGCCATCTGGAGAGGTTTGTCTCATTGGCGTGTTGGGGTTTAGTAGAGAGCCCACTGTTAGGCAAGGTTCAAAGTACAACATTTTGGCAGCTTCATTTTATTATTTATTTTTTTTAAAGGATGAGCTGCAAAATTTTGCAACAGAATACTAGAAATGAGGTGAAGGGCTTCCTTAGATATATTAGATACTGACGTTAGATATTAGATATCTGTCATATTAGATATAAACCTGCCAATAAATGAATATAGGACTTTACATCTGTGACCCAGGCTACAGAACCTAACATGGCCCCGTGATCAGTTCGTCAAAGGACCTCAGTATAGAGGATACAGACAGTACAGATCTGGTGAGCTTTCACACAGAATGTTAATTATAATAACCCAATAGAATTATAGAAAAAATAAATACATCATATCCAATTATCCAGACTATGTGATGACACTGATATTAATTAATAAAGTGTATAGACTATATTAAGGATATGAAATTTAAGAAGCAATAAATATCCTGTTCGAGTTTATATTTGTGTTCCCATATGCACACACTCATGCACCCGGGTGGGTCTCTGTGGAGCTCAGTGGCTAGTTCAGACTGTGTGTGTGTGTGTGTGTGTGTGTGTGTGTGTGTGTGTGTGTGTGTGTGTGTGTGTGTGTGTGTTGTGCAGAAATCACATTTATGGTCATTCATCATATTGTAACCTACCTGCTTCTATACACACCGTTGAACAGGAAGCTGCTCTGATTGCATTGAATCTTACCAAAAATTTGATCAAAAACATGTCTGCTTCCAAATGCATGTATTAATATTATTATGAAATATTAAAATAAATTCCTTTAATGTTTTGTATTATTTTAAGGTTCAAAGTATAGGAGTTTTCCCAAAAAGCAGTCATGTATTTTATTGTATTTTGGTTTATTGCACACATGAGTAACAGAATGCAGTAGTCATTTGCACACATGAGTAACAGAATGCAGTAGTCATTTGCACACATGAGTAACAAACCCACTTGTAATTACATTTGTTGGCTATTTAATATTGTAGTCATTGCAAAACAAAATATGGAAGTGGTGAAAAAAAAAAGTGGGGGGAGTCGGGATAAATAAGAAGCACGAGAATGCTGCAAGACAAAAGGCCTAGTGCTCTGGAGGAATGGCAGTGTTGCTGTAAACAGAGATGTGCAGGGGGAACAGTGTGTGTTCTGCAAACAGCCATTACATATTCATTAGCGCAGGCTCTGAGGAGGGCTGCCTGGCCTCCTGTGGCCAGTTACCCACTCACCGGGACTACACACACTCGCGTTGCCTGGCTACAAACCCACACAGTGCTAAGCTGCGAACATACGGCCAAGCTCAAGCCACATGCAGACAAATGCACATGCACTCACTTACATGCAATAAAGGATATGCACAAATGAGCAGAACAGGCATGCACCCACACACATACAAAATGCCTAACCAAATTGCATTAAAAAAAAAAAACCTGTCTGGCTTGTAAACAACAAGCAGTCCGTTGATTTATAGAAAAATACTTCATTACGCACTGAAATTACTTGATCACACAGGAAAATGATTCGCAGCGGAAAAGCACAAACAAAAAAATTCGACACAACGAGCTGTCACACGCTCGGCTTCAAAGCAGCATTCTGAAGAATTCATATAAACACTAATGAGCTGAAGCGGCAGTAAAAATAAAGAGAAACAGAGAGAGAGAGAGAGAGAGAGAGAGAGAGAGAGAGAGAGAGAGAGAGAGAGAGAGAGAGAGAGAGAGAGAGAGAGAGAGAGAGAGAGAGAGAAGAAATGTTTAAATAAATTTGTTAAAGAAAGAAGCTATGTAAGAACAAGTACAAATACATGATACATAAAAAAGGGGAAGTGAGGAAAAGCACCTGTTCATCTGCATGCGCTCTAGCACTCTGGCCACATACTCTAGTCATATAGACTATAATTTCTTTATCACAACACCAGAGAGGAGTTTGAAGAGGAACTGCGGTATGAGCTGCAAGGAGGAAATTTCTGGAGTTATGAGTAAAGATCTTAAGATCTGTATGGCATTGGTGATGTTTTACAGAAGAGATTATTCTGCAAATTATATTATATTATTTTAGTTCAGTGTTAAGTCATGTATGTATATATATATATATATATATATATATATATATATATATATATATATATATATATATATATATATATATATATAAAATTGAGATGATCAATAGTATTACAATATAGTGGTTTAAACTGCATTATGCAAGTCCTGATTATTAGATTATTGGATGAAAAGAAAACAGAGAAATGTAAATGTGTGTGTGTGTGTGTGTGTGTGTGTGTGTGTGTGTGTGTGTGTGTGTGTGTGTTGTGAATATCCTACCAGTAAAGCCCATGAGTGCACCCTCTCTAGCCTGCTGCCGCAGACCTTCTACATCCTGGTAGTCGATATACACCAGGTCGATAGCCTGCAAGCCAAAGGCTTTGGTGGTGACCACCACTTTCTGACGAGCATACAGCAGCTCTCGAGCGTCCTTAGTCCGTGTCGCACCTTTGATAGAGGACATATTACATTAGTCACAAATGTGCATTATAACTTTAATTAAATTCCAAATCGACTGCTTAAAACTTGAAAATGAAATGAAGAACAAAAAAATTGTGAATAATATAAACGATCACTGGGAGTATTGAGCAGCAGAATAAACAGTAAGTAAAGAATAGAGAAGTGGATTAGATGGCAGACCTATACTGGCACAGAAATCATCAGAGCCGAAGACTACTCCGTCATGATGCAGACCAACTTTGGGTCCGAGCTCCCGAGCCGCCTCACACACAGCCTGGGTCAGACACAGGATACACAAAGAGCTCTGTATATGCGTTTGTGTGTGTGTGTGTGTGTTGGCACTCAATCAAGTGAATCAGTCAGATGGCTCAAATCCCTCGCTCAACTCGTTCAATCAATGTCTCTGCTTCCGTTCCTCACACAATAGTTCAGACATGGAAAATGATCAGTTATAAAAACAACAGATAATTAATGGCCTGACACTGCCATGAGCATAAGGACAGAAAAGTGGCAAAATCAGTAAAGGCCGTCCAAGCTGGGACGGAAGAGCATCGCTGTGGCGGGGAGCGGAAAGTTTGGAATGCGAGATGATCTCGTCGGGCATGAAGCAGATGGAATTTGTGTCAGGCTTTTGTTGGGATCCAAATTAATTTCACTTCTCACTGTGACTGTGCAATATTTCCCTGTCTCAGCGCTGGGACACAGACTTGCCAACATGATTTAAGACAGAGTAAAAAAATAGAAAAACAAAAAAACAAACAAAAAAAAAAAAGATGTGGAGAAGAGGGGCTGTACATACAGAACTCATCTTTCCTTCTAAAATTCAGCAGTGATGCATCATGCTTTTTTATGGCTTGTGTAAAGAGTTAAAGTAAAAAAAAAATCCTAGAAACAAAACAGTGACAAACTGTGCTCAGTGACAGATTCTTTAATCGGACTTTGTTATTATTATTATTATTATTATTATTATTATTATTATTATTATTATTATTTTATTTATTTATTTTTTTTAAAGGCCTTTCATCTGCACTCTTAGGCCTGACTTACCTTAAAATTCAGCAACCCAACAGCAGTTTCCACAAAGGTTACTAAGCGAACAGGTTCTGTCAGCATCCGGCCTTTTAAGCGCTGCTGAAATCTGTCAACAAACTGACACACACGCACAAACACAGACATACACACATCACTATTTGTTCATACATAATGATTAGTACTTTGTACAAGGAACATCAATCATAAAAGATCACAATTTGGAAAAAAGCACAGGGTTTGTTATTGAAGTAAAAGGTCCTTTTAATCATGTTCACACCGATGGCACATCATGTTTGACAGACATCCAATTAAATAAAAAAAAACCCCTCCTGAATCATAGAAAGTATAGATTTTCTCTCCTGGGGCCCTGGACAAATGCATGTTTTGCAAGATCCCTCAAGACGTACAACATGTTCCGATAATAGAGGAAAACTGTCTGGGACTGCATTTCCTTTTAGTATCTCTTTTTACCTTTCAACTTGCCTAGGCAGACAAACCAGCGAGATGTTCGACAGTCAGGGTGTGAGGTGGCACTTCTAGCCTTTCTTTTTTAGCACGTTTTCCCGCTAATATTTGAGCTTACCTAAGAAGGCATTAAAATGAAGTTTAGTTCTTTGAAGACCAAAGCATTCCCTTTTTTTTTTTTTCTTCCAACAGACTAGTTCACAGCTAGCTGTGCACTGCCAGTGGGGTAGCCCAAATTCCAAAATCTATCATCTGGAAACACACAAAAGCACACTCCGTCAGATATTTCCTTTCAAAGCCAGTTAAAAAAAAGAAGACAGGGTGGAAGAGAAAGAGACAGGGAGAAAGGAAGAAAGCTCAGAGCAGAAATGTGTAATTCCCTGTCGTCGCTCTCCATGCTCGCCTCCTTTCACGCACTGGGAATCGAGGATCAAAATAACCTCAGGTAAGTCTGGGCCATTTTTGCCCCTAAATAACGGCAAAAAGATACCCAATGAACGCTTGGTTTCATTGACGGATTTTTTTTTTCCTAATGGGGAGTATTTTAATCATCTCCCCATTCAATCTCAGTAGGATAAATCATATCTGAGAGATTTGCATAAATATAAACCATCAAAGCCTTTTCATCTTCAAAGGGGTTTTCAAGACCCAATAAGCTTTGTACTGTAATCATCTGAGGTCACAACCCTGCAGGAGCAACGCTGCTATGCTAACACAGACGGCTTAGCATAATATTTCCCCTGAATCCTCAGAGAGGACCTTGTTCCCAAACGACAAGGTGTTCCCTAGCTCCCGCACCCTTTC